>NC_142008.1:118412567-118545969 GCF_049901715.1 Pseudonaja textilis
TGCAGCTCTAGGGTGGTAGATGCAAATTTGCTTGAGGCATGGGATGAAAAACAGATGCCAGTCCTGGCCAGTATGAATAAGAGGAAAGCAAAAAAGATATGTAGAAAATGGGCTTTGCTAAGGAACGACAGTGGGAGTCAAATTTGATCTGACAGTGGTACTTTTTATTTTAAAATTTTAAATCCCGGTAAGACATGAATCAGTTACTGCATGTTTTCCTAACTCAGGATGAACTCTTGAAACTATTTGAGAAAATAACACAAATAGCCAACCAACCTATTATCCCAGGACAGGCTGCCCAGGCAAGAGTTGCATGGCCAACTCAGAGCCTTGATTGGGATTACAATAATGCTAATCACTGGAAGAACTACAAAAGGGCAAAAGGTAATCTAATGGAAGCCCTAGAGAGAATAGGAAAAAAACACCCTCATCTGGTCAGAATTCCAAAAGACAACCCAAAGGGAAAAAGAAAATCCTGATGCCTTTTGGGTTCATCTCTCAGAGGCAGCTGTGACATATGCCCACCTAGATCCAAGCTTCCAAAAGGACCAGAGAGTTTTAGACTCAGCCTTTGTGGACCAGGCTACTAGTGACATCAGGGATCATTTCCACCATATTGTAACCAACTGGCTCACTTTAGAAATAGCAGAGTTGCGCAGAATCTCAAACTTCATTTATGATCAAAGGGATAAATTAAAAGAGGAAGAAAAAAAATAGGAAAAGGAAGATAGAGAGACATGAAGAGCTAAGAGTTTTTTTTGCCATGCACCATAATGCCAGGCAAGTACAGCAAAGGACCGCTGGTATTAGGCAGGGTTGCTGGCAATGTAGGCAGAGAGGATGGCCCCAAGATAGGTGCCAACATTGCTATAAATGTGGTAAAATAGGGCACAGAGCACAGACTTAATGATAGATTTCAATTGGGCCAGGGAAGGGGAAGGGATGAAAATTTTTCCTGACTAGAAAGTGAAAATGAACCCAGTGAATACACTGCTACATTCACTGGGCTAGCAATTCCCTTAAGGAATGGCCCTGAAGGGGAAACCCACCCCTCTCCTAGAAAATTGAAATATCTTAGGAAATATTAAAAAGGTAGAATGTTTCCCCTAAAAAGAGTAGAAACTCAGAAGCAGAAACTCACCTCAGAAGTAGAAGCTTACCCCAATCTTTGTTAATGGGTGGCCCATTAAGGCCTGGGCCAGAATACTTTACATAATAAAAAAATCTCCAGGTAAAGCTATAGTAATTGCCAAAAGGCACTCTCAGCATATCAGCCCATCTTGATTTCTTCCTTCACCTTGAAGAATGTGATCATCCTTCCTTTTCACTCTGGGGCTCCAGGCCATGTGGTCTTGTCCACCATTAAACCTTCCAAACAGCCTCCATGTTTCCAGTAGTCTTTTTCCCACTTGGAACTGAACCCAGAAGGATATTTCTTCCAACAATTTGGTAAGCAGCAGATGCTGACTGTAGCTGGGATGAAAAAAGCAAAAAGCAAAATGTGTATGTAGAGAATGGGCTTTGCTGAGGGTTACCGGAAGAACAATTTGGCTAGATAAAGGTACTTAAAAGGGCAATATATAAAACAGGATGACATGATTTATTTTTTTTAAAAAAATCTTTCTTTGTGTCTCTTTCTCTGTCTTCTATGCAATCATGTGGTTTATTCCTTAGAATTTATGCCTTCCCCTATTTAACTGAGATTTATTGTGGGAATGATCAGTGTGTGTGTGTAAACCTTAAGAATATATATATATATATGCACATACATAATTATAGGCCAATTTCTCTGTTAAATACTGATTACAAAATATTCACTTCTATTATAGCAAGTAGACTAAAAAGCATGTTAAAGGAGCATATATACGAAGATTAAAATGGATTTCTCCTGACCAGACAAATCAGGAACCACTTAAGAATAGTACTAGATGTCTTAGAACTTTACGAAGCCCACCCTGAAAAACAAATTGCACTTATGTTTTTAGATGCAGAGAAGGCCTTCGATAATTTAAATTGGAAATTTTTAATTCAAAAAGTTATAATATGAATTTAGGCACCAAATTTGAAAATATTATAACAACCATTTATGATACACAACAGGCTAATATTATTGTTAAGTTCGGAAAGGAGGGAGGCCACACCAGAGCTTCAGTCATAACACACTTTATTCATAGGAATAAAGGGGGCTGTCGCGTCTGCAGCTAACAGCAGACCTACCAGCGAACAGCGGCTGGCTCAACCTAGCAGCCGGCTTTTATAGCCGACTGTCGAAGGGAGCCAGCCAATGGGGACTAAGAACGCCCCCGCAGGAATTGCGGACCTGATGGGGAACTGGTGTCAGCCCCAAGGACATAACACCCCTTCCCCCCAGATACGAACATGAGTAGTCTTTAAGGTATGAAGGCGGTTTGTGTTGCCGCTCTGACCGTCTTAGTTTGGGTGTAGGAGCGGGTGGCACAGAGTTCGGGACAGCGGGGTTTGGTCCCTTGGTAGCTGTCCAGCCACCTGATCTTGCTCGCCGGTCACCGGCCGGGTTGTCGACTCGCTTCGGTCCCCCGGTGCAGTAGAGGAACTGCTGGGGACGGTTGCTGGTTCTGTAGGATGGTCCCGGTCAGCCGTCTGCTCCCTCGGTTCGGTTGGTGGAGACAGGTTACTCTGAGTGTCCCAGCTAGGTGCCGGATGCGGTGCCTGGAATGTTGCCGTGGTCTCTGGGTCGGTGGTGGCGTGCTCGTTCTGCCGGCTCCTCAACTGATCCAGGTGACTCCGCCAAATGCGCCCATCTTCTAACTGGACGTGGTACGACCTGGGCCCCGTGATGGCCACGATCCTGCCAGGTACCCACAACGAGTCTCCCGCGTAATTCCTGGTGAAGACTTGATCCTGTAAGACAAAACTCCTGACCCTACTGTTAGACCCAATGGGTGTGTCTGGGCAATAGTGAGGGTGCAGCCTGTCTAGTATTGTCCTTAAGCATCTGCCCATCAGCAGCTCTGCCGGAGACTTGTTTGTGACCGTGCAAGGGGTCGAGTGTTGGCTTATAAGGAATCTAGAGAGTCTGGAATGCCAATCATCTTGGGTGAACCTGGCGAGGGCCTCTTTGGTTGTTCTGACTGCTCTTTCAGCCAACCCATTGCTCGAGGGGTGAAAGGGAGCCGTTAGGATGTGCCGGATGCCCAGGTTGGCGACATACCGGCTGAAGCCTGTGGACGTAAATTGAGGACCGTTATCCGACACAATAGTGTCCGGGAGACCGTGTGTGATGAACAAACGAGTCAGTGCTTGGGCGATCGCTCGTGTGGTGGTTGAGAGTAGGAGTGCCACATCGATCCATTTAGAAAATGAATCTACTACTATTAGGAATGTCTTGCCATGGAATGGGCCGGCCAGGTCAACATGTAGACGAGACCACGGTGCGTTGGCGCTTTCCCATTTGGTGGGAGGGGTGACTGGGGGCGCTGGCCGGGATTCTTGACAGGGGCGGCAGGAGCTTACCCATTTCGCAATTTCGTCGTCCATGCCCGGCCACCATACATAGCTCCGTGCCAACGCCTTCATTCGTACAATGCCAGGGTGCCCCTCATGTAATGCCTTCAGGACGGGTCTGCGTAGTGATTCCGGAATGACAACTCTGGTCCCCCATAGTGTTGCAGCAGTCTCGTTTTCAACACAGAACAAGAGACCACGAGAGGTGGAAGAATTCAGGTTTATTTGCGCAAAGCGTTCAGAGCATTAACATGACAAATTCTGAACCCCCATTACATGCCGGGGTTAGTTCTTTTATACTTTATGATGATTTCAGCCCAAGCCTGGGCGTTCACCTATAACCTATTTACCAAATATGGATTTTATGCTTACAAAATACCTAAAAACATATTTTGTCCTGGGAACAAAACATAAGAAAGAGGATGTGGTAAAGAAGACAGGATGTTTGTAAGTATATTCTATCTTTTGCCATTATCTTACACTTACGAAAAATGCTTCCATGACCTTCCCTTGATTGCAGCTTCCTTGTACTCAACTTTAAATACATTGTTACTTCCTCTAAATAGATTTCCTAATTCTTTAGCGTAACACAGACAGAGTTGCCTTCTGTCCCTATGACCTATATATCAGAGAGTTATAATATGCTCAGGAGCTAGCTGACTTATATAAAATATATTCCTTCTCTGGTCCTTCTTCATTCCCCCCTTTGAAACTTCACCCAAATCGTAGATTTAATGTGTAGTTTCAGATTCCCAGGAAGGAGGACATAGGGGAAAGAGTTCCTCATAAACACTGACAGGGTCCTTTACCATAAGAGCCATTACCTTTTCAGTAGTTGTCTTTTCAATTAACAACGAGACAGAACGAGAGATAGTACGTATTAAGAGGGGTATTACGCATAGCAGGATGACACAGGCCCCAACTAAGATTCCTACAAATGCAATAATAGCTTGGAAGCCAGGTAATTTTGGAAACCAGGAGCCAAACATTTCTCCAAGATTGAATCCCTTCCACTTCTGAACAGGAACATGGGCCAATGCTTGCATTCGCCTAACACTTTGTTCAACAATTTCACCAACATCATCAAACTCAAGACAGCAATTGGAGAAATTGAATTTCCCACACACCCCACCTTCTGTTGCCAGGAGATAATCTAGTGCCAACCGATTCTGGTAAATGGCATCCCTAAATTTCCTCTGCTGAGTGGCTAAAGTATGCAAAGCGTGGGCAGATTCATTCGTTAACAGCTCAAGAACCGCCTGCAATCGGATAATGCGGTTGAGCATATATATAGGGGTGCGGTACCCCAAGATCCGTCTTCTGCCCACGATGCAGGGTCATAGTATTGGACCACCCTCTGTGGCGGCCACTCATCGTCCTTCCAATTACCTATCTTGTAATCAGCCTGCAATTTTCTGCTGCGCCATAAATCAGCATTAACAGTTTGGGGTACATCCAATGGCATCATAAAAAAAGAAGGGTTTATAATTCCCAAAGTACAAGTACCTCTCCAATTGGAGGAAGAGAGCTATAAGCCACTTCACCGCAAATCCAATGTACCCCAGGAGGAGCCTCAGTAATATTTTCCAACGAAATGTGATCTGCCCAAAAACGGTTGGTATTGTTTGGCCAATAATTCCAAGATTTTGTGAAGGGGTTCCACTTATGGACCTCCAAACAATCTGTTTCCCCTACCAAGGGGCCCTCCCTTCTGAGTTGGCCAGACACCAATGAGCAACAATAGGATTGGATAATTCCCAGCGTGAATGGGATTGGTGTGGGGGCATCGCTGTGAGGTTATATGGTATTGAATAATTCCACTCCTGAGCCGCCCATGGCCACTGATCACCTATCTTAGTTCCCCCACAAATATAGCAATTTGTAACATTAAATGTATGAGCAATTGTGGAAGCCAGCTCAAGAAAAAGATTGCGTGCATCTTGTGACGGCTGAAATTCTATATCTACCTCCTGCCAGAATTCAGAGAAGTACCTTGAGTGCGATTTAGTGGCATATTGTCGAGTCTCGACCGACAGGTGGATAATACCTCCTGGATCCGTTCCCTGTGCATACATCCGGATCCCCAATGTTGGGCCGTATTTTTGTATGAGTATCTGAGGATTGGGAATTGTGATGTTTACCCAATTACAATTGTAAAGTGTACAATCATTAGATTGAAGAGCCCGTGAGATAGATAGAGTTGTTCCTTTACCAGAATCTGTGTAGGTGGCCCAGAGAACACATCCCCAATAAGGGCAGAACCTTTCACCTACATTGCTACTACAGTCCCATTTTCCACTATTGCCAGGATGTTGATATGGGCAGATATAAATATCTGATTCAGAATACGTTCTATGCCATGATAGAGAAGTCCCACAGGAGGTGGGCCACTGAGCTATCTTACAAATGTCAAACAATATAGTAGCGGGGCTACTTGACGTGCGGATCCTTGTCTGGGCAATTATAGGACCATTTTGATCTCCCTGACTTCTAACGACCAGCCATGTCTGGGCCGGTTGCACCCTTGGATCATAACATTCATTCTTATAGGGACAGACAGAATACCAAGTATCATTATAGCAACATGGAACGGGGATACTCGAGCATCTATAATGGGTATGGTATACCAGGGTAGTCCGGATTTCCCTTCCCTCAACACTATTTTCAAACATACCGTGCAGTTGTTAGGGCACTGAGGGGTATGGGATAGTTTAGGGAGGTTCATCCCCATTTTCTTATTCTGGCCTTGCTGGCCAGAAAACCCGGGTTCTTTGATAATGATTGGGTTTGATATTCCTTAGGATTTTTCCAAGATGGGGTAGGCACTGCTCTGTCATTTACATAACAAACCAGGCCCTGTTTCCCCTGGCAACGATTGACAAATATCTCAACCCTCATTGCCCTGTACACTTAGTACCATTACAAGAGGTCGGAGGAGACCATGTGGTATGTTTACATCGTGGCAGGGTGAAGTCTGTGCACATTGTGGGCTTTCCTACCCTATAGTTGAGACCCCCTTTCCATCCTTACATTCCACATGGATGTTACACTTCTGGTCTCTATGAAGGGAGTTCAGGGTACGGGCACCCGATTGTGGCGGACAGGGACCCATGGGGAACGGAGAAAGTAACATCTTAATGTTTCATTTTGTACACATTGCCAATATTTCGTCCCTTGGTACTCACATTGTGGGAGACTTGTGATATGGCAACCTGGAGGCCTAGTGTTGGTATATGTAAAGTGTCTCCCAGTATTACGAACCAGGAAGCAATCAACGCATTGTTCCGTTTTCCTGGGGTTTATAACTGGGGGAGGTTCATCATAAAAAGGGTCAGGAGAATACCATTCCTCCAACTGCTCTATCTCTTGGGGTAAAGGATCGTCCTGGGTTGGTTTTCCCACTCAAAGGCAAATAAATGCTGACTTTTCTTGTGTATGGGGATGGTGAAGAAGGCGTCTTTCAAGTCTATAACAGAAAACCACTGAGCCTCCCGAGGGATAAGCCCCAATATGACATAGGGATTGGGAACTACTGGATGGATAGTTATAGTAGCTAGATTTACAGGCCTCAAATCCTGAACAGGGCGAAACCGACCATCCCCTTTTGGAATTGGCAATATGGGGGTATTCCAGGGCGATTCAGTAGGTACCAGGATATGATGTTCTAAATATAAGTCAATAATATCCTGGATAGCTTGCATAATGTGGCGAGGGTATGCCCTTTGTCGAATTCTCACAGGAACTTTCAGAGGCACTTCCTCAATTAGAATGGGTGGATGGTGTGCTGCAAAACCAGGGGGTTATCTTCCGCCCACAAATAGGGAACCTTAAACTGCCTCCAGACTTCCTTATCAGCGCACCCAAATTCCTCGCTACCATAAGCCTCCAGGATTCTTCCAAAGGTACCGACAAGGTTACTTTTCCGTACCCCAGGTTCATGGAACCATCCTCATTAAAGGATAATTGTGCCCTCATTTTACAGAGCAGGTCCCTTCCTAATAATGGGACTGGGCAGTCAGGCATGTAAACAAACTGGTGTGTTATAGCCTGCCCTTTTAAGGTGCATTCGAGGGGCTCCAGAAAGGGACGTTGTAAAGTTGTCCCTGTCGCTCCCTGAATATTAATAGTTTCACGGGATGCCTGCGCTAAGGGTTGGGTTAAAACTGATCGGGTAGCTCCGGTATCCACTAAGAATGTAACTGGCTTGCCTCCCACATTCAATCTGACCATGGGTTCAGGGAGGCTGACTGAACCCGGTCGGCCTCAGTCCCATTCTTCTGCCTGGGCCAAGCCCACCAGAGGGGGTCCGCCCAACCCCCGTCTACTTTCTGTCGGTCCTCTACCCCTCTGGGTCAGCCTTTTCTGACCATTTTCCACCACGAAACTGAGGCTTCGTGGTGGTCCTTCCCTATTTCTGGGTAATTCACGTTCGGGACACTCACCTTTCCAATGCCCATATTTCTTACATAGGGCACATTGGTTATGGCTGAGTTCCCATCTACCCCCTTTCTCCCGACTATTGCCCCGTCCCCTCTGTGAGCCAGACCCCGCACCTCGTGGGTTTGTTCGTCCTCGTGGTGCCCACATCATGGCTGCTGCCATTAGTTCAGCCTTTCGTTGCATCTTCTGATCTTTTTTCCTATCCTCCTCTTTATCTCTATTTGCAAAGACTTTTCGAGCTACCTCCATTAACTCACTTATAGGCTTTCCCAGGGCTCCCTCCAGTCGTTGTAGCTTTCGCCTTATGTCCGGAGCACTCTGGGAAATGAACGCCATAGTTAACATCCTGGCGTTCTCAGGGATTGTGGGATCTATAGGGGTATACATACGGTAGGAGTCAATAAGACGGGTATAAAATGCTTCCGGAGTTTCAGTGGGTTCTTGCAACACCAGGGAAGGTTTTGACATATTTATAACAGGCTTCCGCAAGGCGTATTGCTCGCACCACTAAAGCTTGATAATCCCTCAGTCTATCCTTCCCATCATCCCGGTACATATCCCACTCTGGGTTACTCGAGGGGTATTTTTCTCTCAAAAGATCCTCCATTGAGTGATATAACCGCACATCAGGTTTTAATATCTCAGTCACTACATTCTTAATCTTCTCCCTTTCCTCCGGGCTAAAAAGTGTCCCCAATAACTGTTGAATATCTAGCCAGTTGGGGTTATGTGCATCCATTATAGTCTTAACTAGATCTGCCACCTCTGTGGGCTTTTCACTAAATGGGCCATAGTGAAGTTTCCAATTCAACAGATCTGAAGAAGTGAACAGTACATGTTGGAATAAAGACAGAGTGACTGATTCAGATGGATCCTTTGGATTGATTGCCAACTGATCCACTTGCCTCAAGGGTGCTGTCAGGGAAGCCTGTTCTGTTTTTGCCCGAGTTCTGGCTGCACCGGTTCAGTCATAGCAGATGTACTCGGCGCTGAAGTGGATGGGGTAGGGTCCACGGGCCTTTCCTTTGGGGTGGATGTTGAAGGCAGTGATCTATCCACCTGGACCGATCTATCCATTCCCTCTGACCTTGGGGGACTTTTTAGATATGGAGATAGTCGATCTAATCGTGCCATAAAGTCTGCCACCCCTCCCGATTCCTCCCCCTCTGACCCTTCTTCAAAACCTCCCGGTGGTACATAAGGGGGGGGGGGTTTGGAACTTCCTCGGGACAACTAGGCAGCACTTGTACAGATCTCTGTAATTTTTTAAGAGTAACATGTCGTGATAGCAAGGCTTTACACCGCTGCATTTTAAGTCATCGTAGCCAAGGGGGTGGATGATTCAATAAATCCAGCCACACATCTATATATGGACCCTGATCTGGGTAGCCTAACATTGGGTGGAAGACCCTACGATGTACCTGCACAGCAGTAGGAATATCAAGTGTACCCACCGGGGGCCACCCAATCCCCAGTTTGGGCCATTCACTTTCACAAAATTTTCGCAATTTCTGCCTATCCCATTTATGCCCATAATCCTGAGATTGGTAAGCCTCCCTAAAATGTCTCATCATAATCTCCAGAGGGGTTACCTCTTTACTTTGTCTACCACCCATAATCCTCCCACATAAACAGACAAGAGAGAGAGGAGAGGGAGTTGAAGAAGAGGGTAAGGGGTCCCACTTTCTTCAAACACAGCAGGGGATTTTTCACATAGACACCCACTCACACACGCCCGACCCAGGGAGCCGGATGTTCACGGTCTCCGATGGGAACTGCGGACGCCACTCGCTTTCTACTGACCCACGGTGCTGGAGACTCACAGTCACCAATGGGAACTGCAGTAGGCTCTCTCTCTTCTCCAATCAGACTTGACAAGTCCACCCACTTTATCTGTTAAGAGAGGGTGATCAGTCCTCTCCTCCGTCCCTGCTTACAGGGAGGGATTGTATTTCCCATCCAATACTTGCCTGCAGGCGTCTTCTCCTTTTTTATTCCTCTTTCACTGCTGGCCAGCCCCAGTCCTGTTCTTCTCACCTCTCACCAGTGGTTCGTGGGTTCGTCAATCGCCGACAGCAGCAGTCAGCCGTCTGGGGAAGTCCCTCGGATTCAAAGGGTCCGATGGCGCCTGGGATATTCCCTCCAACTCACCGATCCACTGACTGTCGGGATGGACCACCCAGAGGGCCTCAGGGCCCCTCCAGTCCCGGCGGAGTCTCGCCAGAAAATGTTGCAGCAGTCTCGTTTTCAACACAGAACAAGAGACCACGAGAGGTGGAAGAATTCAGGTTTATTTGCGCAAAGCGTTCAGAGCATTAACATGACAAATTCTGAACCCCATTACATGCCGGGTTAGTTCTTTTATACTTTATGATGATTTCAGCCCAAGCCTGGGCGTTCACCTATAACCTATTTACCAAATATGGATTTTATGCTTACAAAATACCTAAAAACATATTTTGTCCTGGGAACAAAACATAAGAAAGAGGATGTGGTAAAGAAGACAGGATGTTTGTAAGTATATTCTATCTTTTGCCATTATCTTACACTTACGAAAAATGCTTCCATGACCTTCCCTTGATTGCAGCTTCCTTGTACTCAACTTTAAATACATTGTTACTTCCTCTAAATAGATTTCCTAATTCTTTAGCGTAACACAGACAGAGTTGCCTTCTGTCCCTATGACCTATATATCAGAGAGTTATAATATGCTCAGGAGCTAGCTGACTTATATAAAATATATTCCTTCTCTGGTCCTTCTTCAATAGCAGACAACCCTGTAAACTGGAAAGTTCCTGTTGGCGGACTTTAAAGGGTGAAAATTCGTTAGAAGGGTTACTACCCGGCCACCCCCTCCGTACCCAGTCCAGGACCTGGGCGATCAGTCTGTCCTTCCTGGATTGGAAGGCAATGTCTCTCACCGTGACTGGAATTCTGAACTCACTGGTGTCAAAAATGGTGTGGACTGGGGCTGGATCCTCCACAGGCGTTGGTAGCGGGCATTGGCTGAGGGCGTCTGCATGGCTGAGATTTTTTCCTGGACGGTGAACTAACTTGTATGAATATGCTGCCAGGAATAAGGTCCATCTTGTCATTCGGGGGGACAAGACTTGTGGTGTTTGCTTCTCTCCAGAGAGAAGTCCCAACAACGGTTTGTGATCTGTAACCAGTTCGAAGTTGTGCCCAAACAGAAATTCATGAAATTTTTTAACCGCGGCTATGGCAGCTAGGGCCTCTTTGTCGATTTGGCTATAGTTGCGTTCTGTCGTTGAAAATGTTCTAGAGAAGAACGCAATTGGGGCTTCGGACCCGTTGGGTAGTCTATGACTTAATACGGCCCCAATCCCGAAAGATGAGGCATCTGCTGCCAAAACTAGCGGTAGGTTCTGGTTGAATTGGATCAGTACAGCATCTGAAGTGAGGAGTGACTTGACTGCCCTGAAGGCATATTCCTCTTTGGGTCCCCAGTGCCATGGAACATTTTTATCTAAGAGTCTATGTAGTGGTTCTGCCACTGATGCCTTGTGCGGCAGAAATGACGCATAGAAATTCAGCAGGCCTAGGAAGGCTTGTAGTTCTGGTTTGGAAGACGGCGTGGGGGGCTCGTGAATGGCTTTAACCTTTGATTCTACCGGGTGGATGCCAGAGGCGTCTATTCGGTACCGAGAAAGTCCACCTGCTTAGTGGCTATGGTGCATTTTTCTTATTTTAGTTTGAGGCCATGCTGTCTGAATCTGTCCAACACCCCTCTAACTCTGAGGAAAAGCTGTGTTCTGTCCCGGCGGAAACCAAGATGTCATCAAAGCACGGAACCACGCCAGGAGGCCCTGTAGGATCCGCTCCATTAACGACTGGAATATGCCCGGGCATGCACTCACACCAAATTGGAGGCGCTTGCATCGGAAGGCCCCTCTGTGGGTAACAATGGTTTGCAATTCAGCCGTTTGGTTGTCCACAGGAAACTGTTGGTAAGCCTGTGACATATCCAATTTGGCGAATATCGTTCGGGTTCGAATGTGTGCAGTAAATGCTGGATTACTGGCACCGGGTATGCGCTAGTCTGTAAATAGCAATTTATTGTGGTCTTGTAGTCTGAGCACATCCTTATACTACCATCTTTTTGAGGGGTGTGACAATAGGTGTCTCCCACTTAGCAAAACGTGGGTTCGATTACCCCTTGTTTTAACAATTTGTCTAGTTCCGCATCCAGCTTAGAACGCAGAGCGAATGGCACTCTCCACGGTTTCAAGCGGATGGGAACTGCCTGGGGGTCCACTGAGAAGGAAATAGGTGTGCCTTTGTAGCACCTAATTCATCGCTGAAAACGTCAGCGTAATCAGAGAACAGTGAGTCGGTGTCAGAGGACGAGACAGCATGTATCCCCGTTAAGCTAAGGCCAAGAGAGGGGAACCAATCCAACCCCAAAAGACTAGGAAGGGCACCATCAACTACCACTAATGGCAGGTGGCCTTTAAAGGTTCTGAATTTGACTAGGAACTTCCCTGTTCCGATTACTGGAATGTTCTTCCCTTGGTAGTCTCGTAAGGATAGGCGACTCTTCTGCAGCTGTTTCCTGGACAGGCTGGGACATATTTTCTTGAGCGTGCTCCATGAAATAATCGAGAGCGCTGACCCGGTATCGACCTCCATTAGGCAGGGTCTACCTTCTAAATGAATGGAGAGTTTAATTTTATTGGGAGTTAAGAAGGTATGGTTAGCTTGATAGCATGTAAAACAATTTTCTACTTGCCTGGATGGCCCCGAGGGGGCGTAAGATGGTGGCTTTTGTGGAGCCACGTGCACTGCCTGGCACACCCTAGCGATGTGTCCTCTTCTGCTGCAGTTGTTGCAGGTGGCACTTTTGAACCTGCACGTTGCTCTGGCATGGGGACCCCCACAGGAGAGGCACAGCGGGGTGTGCCTAGGTGCGTTGCCTTCTCTCGGTCTAGTTCCTACCTGTGGCTGCTTGAATGGTTTGAGACGGTGCACCTCAGATTGCTCGATGGGCTCTTCTTCGTTCACTGCCTCCTCAGAATGCACAGTGACTGGGTTAGCTTTGGGGGTGCTTCCCTATATTTCAGCCGCTGACTGTATTGCCAATTCTGCAGCCAGGGCTTCTTCGATGGCTTGTGCGAGGTTGAGGTCCTTCCTTGCCAATAACCGCCTCTGTAGCCTTGTATCCTTGACTCCGCAGACAAGTTGGTCCAGGAGCATGTCATCAAGGTAGCCTTTAAATTCACAGTGCAGGGCTGCGGTTCTGAGGGCTGCCATATATTGGTTTATGGTTTCTCCCTCCGCTTGCTTCCTCATGCGAAAGGCGAAGCGTCTCGCGATCTGCGATGGTTTCGGCGAATAATGATTGGAGAGGGTCTCCAGTAGCTCAGACCATGGGACATTCTTGAGTTCTCTTGGGGCGAACAGTGCTGTTGCTGTGTCAAATACAGTGGCCCCACAATAGCTCAGGAAGAATGACTTCTTTTTGTTGTCTGTAGCGTCGGCCAGACCCACAGCATCAATATAATGGTTAAATCGGTTTTTATAAGAGTCCCATTTATCTTCGTCTGGCTTAAATGGCGGGAACGCCGGATTCGCATTCATGACTGGTTCAGCTTGTGGCAGGTAAAACAAGTCTCACTGGGGATACAGGCCCTGGAAAAGGTAGCAGCTTTGAACGAGTGTTCAGCTTCTGAGTTCTCTCTGGGTTGTACAGGTAGCAGCTGCGCTCGCAGTGCAATTTCGGTCTAGTGATTCAGCTCGTGGAATCTCTCTGGGTTTTCTCGCTCTCTGCAGCCCTTGGTTGCTGGGAACAGACATTATAACTGACGTCTGTTTGAAATTTGCGCCCTTACAAGGGCGAGGCGGCAATGGCTGCAGCTGTGCGCTGACAGCGATTTGAATTTTGCGCCTAGATTTAGCGGTCGTGAGCGTCGCGCTGGAGCTTCGCTACACAAAATTCTGGCAAGCTTGCTGTTGGGCGGCTGAGGCTCTCAGCGCCCAACTCTCTTGTAGCTTATTTGTGTTCTTGAGCGGCTATACGCTCCGCTTCGCTTCCTTCTCAAATGGCTGACCGAGCTCTCAACGACGCGGCTACGGTTCAGCGCTTCAGATTCGTGACATTCAGCTCTTGTATAGCTGCTGGTTGGCCACATCCCATCCTCGTCGCCAATGTTAAGTTCAGAAAGGAGGGAGGCCACACCAGAGCTTCAGTCATAACACACTTTATTCGTAGGAATAAAGGGGGCTGTCGCGTCTGCAGCTAACAGCAGACCTACCAGCGAACAGTGGCTGGCTCAACCTAGCAGCCGGCTTTTATAGCCGACTGTCGAAGGGAGCCAGCCAATGGGGACTAAGAACGCCCCCGCAGGAATTGCGGACCTGATGGGGAACTGGTGTCAGCCCCAAGGACATAACAATTATAATAAATGGAGAATATACCCGCCCAATAAAAATAGAAAAAGGAGTCAGACAGGGCTTCCTACTCTCACCCCTGCTCTCCATATTATCATTAGAAGCATTACTAAAGCAAATTAGACAGAACCCAGATGTAAAAGGATTAAAGGTTAAGAAAGAATATAAGTTGCAAGCATTTGCAGATGATATGATTTTTTTTTCACTGAGGAAACAATAGAAAGAGGACAAAAATGATGAACAAATTAGAACAATTTGGAGCAGTAGCAGGACTTAAAATTAATAGGAAGAAAACAAAATTAAAGACTAAAAATTTAATAAATAAAGAAAGTTAAATACTTAGGAATATGGTTGACAGCACATTGTAAGACACTTAAGGAAAATAATTATGATAAATTGATGCAACACGTGAAGAAGGATTTAGAAACATGGGGCAAGCTACAACTTTCATTATTAGGCAGGATTGTTGCTATTAAAATGAATATTCTTTCAAAATTCCTATATATATTTCAGATGATCCCAATCAAAGTATACAATTTTTTTCTGAAGAACTTAATAAAATAACTGTAAAATTTATCTGGCAAGGGAAAAAACCTAGAATAAATTTAAAGGCAATGCAGGATATGAAGAGCAGGGGAGGTCTGGCACTTCCAAATTGGGAGTTGTATTATAGTTCAGCCTCTTTATTATGGTTGAAGGAATGAGTGAATTTAACCAATAAGAGAACGTTATTCTTAGAAGGCCATGACTTGCAAAGGGGCTGGCATGCTTTTTTATGGGATGTAGGGAAAACTATCCAGAAATATTTTCACAGACACCTAATCAGAGACTCATTATTAACTCATTGGAAGAAAATACAGAAAAAACACTATTTAAAAATACCAATTTGGATTTCAACAATGGAGGCGATGATTCACCCAAATAATCTGGATATAACTAAAATGATTAAATATAATGATCTATTGGATACACAAGGAAATTTGAAATTGCGGCAAGAACTTCAAGAGCAGAGACTAAAAATTAATCAGTGGGCATATCTTCAAATTCAAAGTAGATATAAACAGGACAAGAAAGAATTTGGAATTAACAATAAACTACAGCAATTAGATAAAATTTTATTAGGATCAGGCAAAAAGAAATAACAAAATTTTATAATTATTTATTAGAAATAGAATTAGAAGAAGAAATTGTAAAAGGGAACATGATAGCCTGGAGTAGGAATATAGGACGTAGCATCACCATAACAAAATGGGAAAAGGTCTGGAGTAGAAATAATAAAATTACAAAATTGGTAGCATGCAAAGAAAATGCCTATAAAATGTTTTATAGATGGCACCTTCCTCGTTCGAGATTAGTGAAGATGCACCCCAGTGTGAGTCTGAATTGCTGGAAATGCAAAAAAAAGAGGGAACTTTTTTCCATATGTGGTGGACCTGTACAGAAGCTCAAAAATATTGGCAGAAAATTAGAAATTGGCTGGAAGAAATGACAAGAGAACAGATCAAATTCAAACCAGAGTCCTTTTTATTAGGGATCTTTGATAAACAAATATCAAAAAAGTGAAATATATAATAATACACATTTTGACAGTCGTCAGATTGGCTTTTGCACAATGTTGGAAGCAGCCTCATGTTCCATCAGAGGAGATGATCATTCAAAAAATTTCAAGTTGTGCAGAAATGGACAAATTAATCTTGGCATTAAAAAATAAAGACACTTCAATATACTACAACAGCTGGAATTGCTGGTACAAATGGATAGACCAAAGATAGACTTTACACTAAAAGGCAAAAGATGATACGATAAATCCATAGTAGTGATACACAGATATATGTAAGGATTAGGTGTGTGTATATGGCATAAAATAAGGATAAAAAAAGGTCTTACAAACTGTTGAAGATGAGAATGTTTTTAATTCTTTTCTATTTTTTCTTTCTATTTTCTCCTCCCTTTCTTCTTTTTCTCTCTTTCATTTATGTATGTGTTGTTGGTATGTTTTAATTGTAAAATCAATAAAATTTATTTTTAAAAAAGAGTTTGGTTTTCCTCTCTGTGTCCTTGTTTGTGTGTATGTGTGAGTATGTGTGTTTGTTTAACTCTTTGTGTGTCCTTGAGGTAACTGTTACAACTGTTAAGTGTCTCTGATCCCTTCAGATATTTATTTTAAATTGTTAAGAGTTAGAGACACTGAGAGGAAAAGAAAATGTCTTCACCCAGTTTGGTTAGGCCAACTAGACTGGATGAGGAACAGAATTCAATTTTCTTTCGTCTCTGTGCTTTTAAGAAAACCCCAAGGTTATTAATGAATGTTTTAAGTTCATTTACAAGGAAAGTTTCATCCTTGCATTTACTGTGTGTTTAAATGATTTTACCTGATCATTTTTTTCCTGAAGCGTGTGAAGCCAGTTTTTCTCTTTCTCATCTGTTGTGTGCCTGTTTTATTGAAATTGATTTATCTGTTTAGTAACTGCAATACTGATGTGTTATTTTTCTTCCTCCTCAAACCCTGTCTGCAAGCTATCTATCCCCTTCCCCCAAAAAAATTCTAATCCTTTTACAAAGCCTTTCTTGGTAGAATTACCAGCGAAGAGGAGAGGGGACCCTTGTTCTTTGTCTTTCAACCCTGCAACATGTGGAAGCAGATGCTGCCCCCTTAGAGGAGACATTCCATCCATTGGAGCCAGGAATTGGCTTTGGATCCAGCATCCACTGAAAGTCATTTCAGCAAACCAGAGTGGAGGAAGACCTTCCAAGCTTGACTGACCACCCATACCACCAGGCCAAGCCTATGCCACCCAGAGACATGAAGAAAAGAATAGACCAGTAAAAGACTTTTCAATCTCCAGAAGACAGAAAGATTATGGGGGGAGGGTGGAAATTCACTGTAATATGAAATTCCTTGTAATGTTTTCTTTCTTGTATCATTTAATTTTGTAAGCAATTTGATGTATTCATGTAAGGATTGTATTTGAGTGGCTGGCCCAGCAAGTTCTGCACACCTTGGATTTCTGCCTGGTGAGAGGGAAAATTGTCCAGCATGTTTGTATTATCTGTAGTGTAAAACTAGCTGCATATACAAGCACATACATAGAGACACACCATTCCGAATTAGACAGAGGTTATCCCTTTCACCTACCTCCACACAAAGCTGCCCCTAGCTTCCTTTTTTAGTTGCTCCTAGCTTCCTTTTTTGTGTTTATAGTTTTTATTTTTTGCTGCTCTGTGGCATTAAGGCCTAAGCAAAACTCCTCCCTGCTAATTCCATGGGGGAAGGGGCATCCCCCTCAGGCAATTCCTGAAGAAATAGCAGAAAAGAGATCTCTAATTCCCAAGCCCTGACTGTGACTCACAAATTATGCTTCCCAGTTGCCCTGTAAAGCAGAACATGTTCCACTGGTGGTTTCATGAGTTGAAATCCCAGGACTCATCGTATGTAATTTTAAAAATACTAAATAGCCTAGATTGTACACTGACTAACCTCAATTTGGCCTCACAAACTCTGAAAGCTAAGAGCTAGGCAGATAGCAATCACAACCTTGGAAATGGGCAGTCTGTAATTTAAAGGCTGTGGAGAATATAGAGTCTTGTGCTTACAACCTGACTGTAAGCTCATAAAAAAGTACATCAAACACCTGAAAATTAATTGGCATGAAAATTTGAATACAGCAAAAAAAAAAAAAAAAACATCAGAAAACCCAGAATTTTTCCCAGGCTGCTAGACCTTCATGGTTGAAAGCTTTTGGGAGCCACTGAAAGAATCCTTTTTTGTTGCCTCTTTTTCAATGCCTCCCCCTTTGCATCAGAAAAATTAAAAGCACCCATCAAGTCTCCCTGATCTGATCACCTTTTAAACTTTTGTCAAAACACTCATGTGTTTTGAAAAAAAAAGTGAGGGATTGTTGGAAGTTATGATTCATCCCTTTCCTAGGAAAAGGAAAGAAATTTTAAAATCTCAGAAGGGGCAGGAAAATTCCCCTAAAGAAAAGGAGAGGTGAAAACACAAGCAGGGTCAGCTCCATTAGCCCCACCTTTGCATGGGATACAGAAAAAGCCTTCAAATTAGCTAAGATCCTTTCCCTTAGAAATCAAATAGATGGCAACCTGTAAAAAAAACTTGTGAAAAGCAAACTCCAATAGGAAAAAGGATCAAGACACATGAGAAAAGGAAATACTCATCAAAATGCAGTCATAAAAAACATGGCAGGAAGAAAAGGTTTAAAACCATGATACCAAATGAAAAGGCATAACAGGAAACTCAGGATATTGCAAAGTGAACAAGCAGCTACTATAAAACAATTACTCCTACCAAGATCCCAGGAAAAGATCCCAATCTCAAGAGAGACAATTCAAATGCCATAAAAGAACTCATCACAAATCAAAGGCTTCAAGGCTTCACACTTACAAAATCAAAGGACGTGAAGGGTATAAGAAAGGGGTTTTTCTACTTACAAAATTATATTAGTCTCAAGAATGCTGTAGGATTTTGTTGTGGAGCGATGGTAAGGAAGAGGCATGAGACAAGAGCGTACAACTAACAAGGCTTTATTGCAGGGAATAAAGGATTGTCGCATCTGCTTGCTAACTTGCAGACTAGCGGGCGACAACCGGCTGGCTCTGCTCGACAGCCGGCTTATGTAGCCGACTTTCAAACGGAGCCAACCAATGGGAGCGGCTGGTGCTCCCGCTCAAACAGCGGACCTGGTTGGGAACTCCCACCAGTTCCATGGACATAACACTCCTTTCCCCCAGCTGGGAACATGCGTAGTCATGTAGGTAAGTTGGCTGTCTGCGTTGGCGACCAGAACGTCACAGTTCGGGTGAACTGTTGGCTGGTGACAAGTCCAGGCCCTCGGGACATGCCTCGACGGTCATCGGGGCATGGGCTTGCCCCGGCGTGGTGTTCTGCGAAGTCGGCGAGTCCCCTTGCTCGGGCTGACCCGGGCGAGTCTCGAGGTCCGGTTGGCAAACTGGAACGCTCAGCTGCTGAGTCGGTGATCCTGGCCGGAAACTGGCCGGTCTACCTTCCTGTTCATCGGGGAAAACCGGGTTCCACATGGAGCTTCCGTCTGGCACCTGCAGGGAGGCGTTGGCGCTGGCAGGTCGGGTTGGGTTGGCGTCAGCCGCACGTCGCCTTCTGAGTTGGTCCACGTGCCTTCGCCCCAAGAGTCCATCTTCCAGGAGGACCCTGTAGGATCTTGGACCTGTGACTGACACGATTTGACCTGGTACCCACAAAGGATCCCCTGCATAGTTCCTGGCGTACACCAGGTCTTGCAAGGCAAAGTCTCTGACCAGACTGTCAGACCCTAAAGGGGTGTCTGGGCAGTAGTGGGGGTGTAGCCTGTCCAGGGTGGTTCTAAGGCGTCTCCCCATTAAAAGTTCGGCGGGAGATTTGTTAGTAGTGCTGCAAGGCGTCGTATGTTAGCTGAGCAGGAAACGAGACAGTTTAGAGTGCCAGTCCTCCTGGCCAAACCTGGCGAGTGCCTCCTTGGCTGACCTAACTGCTCTCTCTGCCATCCCGTTGCTAGCGGGGTGAAAGGGAGCCGTAAGGACATGTCTGATGCCCAAATTAGCCACGTACATACTGAACTCACATGATGTGAACTGCGGGCCATTGTCAGACACCAGCGTGTCTGGAAGTCCATGGGTGACAAATAAACGGGTCAGGGTTTTGACTACTGCTTGGGTGGTGGTCGTGGGAAGCAAGGCCACGTCAATCCACTTGGAGTAGGAATCCACAACCACCAAGAAAGTCCTGCCATGCACTGGTCCAGCCAGGTCGATGTGCAGGCGAGACCAAGGAGCACTAGCACTTTCCCACCTGGTGGGCATGGCAGCTGGCGGGGCAGCCCTGGTTTCTTGGCAAGGTTGGCAAGAGCTTACCCAGTTGGCGATTTGAGCATCCATGCCGGGCCACCAAACGTAGCTGCGGGCCAACGCCTTCATCCTTACAATGCCCGGATGGCCCTCGTGAAGCACCTTCAGGATGGGTACTCGAAGGGTGGCTGGGATGACTACTCTTGTACCCCACAATAGACATCCCTGTAGCCTCAACAGTTCCTGCTGGCGGGTTTTAAAGGGAACAAAGTCAACTGTACATTGAGTTTCCGGCCACCCCTTCCCACCCAGTCCAGAACCTGGGCGATTATTTTGTCTTTTTGAGTGCGCCCGCAATGTCTTCGGCTGTCACTGGAAGTTTGAGTTCGTTGACCTCAAAAATGGCGTGAATTGGTGCAGGGTCCTCAACTGGGACTGGCAGGGGCAGCGACTGAGGGCATCGGCATGACTCAAGTTCTTGCCAGGACGATGCACCAACTTGAATGAGTAGGCGGCCAGAAACAAAGTCCATCTGGTCATTCTGGGTGAAAGTACCTGCAGGGTTTGCTTATCTCCAGATAAGAGTCCTAGGAGAGGTTTATGGTCAGTCACAAGTTCAAAATGGTGGCCAAATAAGAATTCGTGGAACTTTTTAACTGCAGCAACCGCAGCCAGGGCCTCTTTATCAATTTGGCTGTAGTTCCTTTCTGCCATGGAGAAAGTCCTAGAAAAGAAGGCAATTGGTGCCTCGGAGCCGTTGGGGAGTCTGTGGCTTAGGACAGCCCCAATCCCAAAAGGGGATGCGTCAGCAGCCAGGACCAGAGGAAGGCGTTGATCGAACTGGACTAAAACCGCTTCCGATGTGAGTAAGGATTTGACTGCTTTGAAAGCGTGGGCTTCTTTGGGTCCCCAATGCCATGGTGAGTCTTTATCTAAGAGTCTATGTAGGGGTTCAGCGACAGATGCTTTGTGCGGGAGGAATGAGGCGTAAAAGTTTAGAAGCCCCAGAAAGGCTTGTAGTTCAGTCTTGTTGGTTGGTGTGGGTGCCTCGTGGATGGCCTTCACCTTGGACTCAATTGGGTGGATGCCAGAGGCATCTATCCTATAACCCAGAAAGTCCACCTGCCTAGTGGCGATGGCGCACTTCTCCCTTTTAAGTTTGAGGTCATGCTGCCTAAACTTCTCTAGCACTGTCCTGACCCTCTGAATGAGTTGAGGTCGGCTAGTAGCTGAGACTAAGATGTCATCGAAATACGGAACAACTCCTGGGAGACCTTGGAGAATCCGTTCCATGAGTGATTGGAAAATACCCGGGGCCACACTGACCCCGAATTGGAGGCGCTTACATTTGAATGCCCCTCTATGTGTGACTATGGTTTGTAATTCAGCTGTCTGATCATCAACAGGGAACTGTTGGTATGCCTGGGACATATCTAACTTGGCGAAAATGGTACCGGTTCAATGTGTGTAACAGGTGCTGAATAACAGGGACGGGGTATGCGCTGACCTGTAAATAACGGTTGAGCGTGGTTTTATAGTCTGCGCAGATTCTTAAACTGCCATCCTTCTTGAGTGGGGTGACTATGGGGGTCTCCCATTTGGCAAAATCAGTAGGTTCTAACACCCCTTGTTTAAGTAGTTTGTCTAATTCTGCGTCCAATTTAGGATGGATGGCGAAAGGCACCCTGTGTGGCTTAAGGCGGAGAGGGATTGCCTGGGGATCTACAGAAAACGAGATGGGGGTGCCCGAATAGCAACCCAGCTCGCTGCTAAATATGTCAGAAAAATCAGAAAATAATGTATCTACGTCAGAAGTTGAGACAGCATGGATCCCAGTTACACTAAGGCCAAGGGAAGGAAACCAATCAAGTCCCAACAGGCTGGGGAGGGCACCATTAACAACCACTAATGGCAAATGGCCTTTAAAGGCTTGGAATTGAACAAGGAACTTGCCTTTCCCGAGGACCGGAATGTTCTTGGCCTCGTAGTCCCGCAGTGTCAGGTGGCATCTTTGGAGCTGTTTCCTTGACAGTCTGGGCTGGATCTTCTTCAGAGTGTCCCAGGAGATGATTGAGAGCGCAGATCCCGTGTCTACCTCCATCCTACAGGGTTTACCTTCTAGGAAAACAGAAATTTTAATTTTATCAGGGGTTTGGGAAGTATGGTTAGCGTGGTAGCAGGTATAGCAGTCCTCCACTTGCCTTTGGGAAATAGAAGGTGGTGGAGGTCTTTGAGGCAAGGAGCGCCCTGCTTGGCATACTCTAGCGAGGTGACCCTTCTTTTGGCAGTTCAGGCAGATGGTGTTTCTAAACCTGCAGGATGCCCTAGAGTGGGAGCCTCCGCAGGTTAGGCACAAGGGCGGTTGTTTGGGGGTGAAGTTGTTTGTCTGTCCCGCTCCTACCTGTGAAGGCTTCTGATGCTTAAGGCGGTTAATGTGTGATGAGTCTGTGGGGTCTTCTTCACTGAGCACTTCTTCAGAATGGACGGTTGGACTGCTGGGCTTTAATGGAGTGCCCTGAATCTCAGCTGCTGACTGGGCCGAGAGCTCAGCAGCCAGGGCTTCCTCCATGGCTAGGGCCAGATTCAAGTCCTTTTTTGCCAGCAAACATCTTTGGAGTCTCAGGTCTCTAACCCCACAGACGATCTGGTCCAGCAGCATGTCCTCCAGATATTCTTTGAAACCGCACTGTAAGGCAGCTGTCCTAAGGGCAGCCATGTATTCGTTGATCGACTCCCCCACTGCCTGCTTCCTGATTCTGAAGGCATAGCTTCTGGCGATCTGGGATGGTTTTGGCGCGTAGTGATTGGAGAGTATTTCTTGTAGTTCATCCCATGGGATGCTTCTGATGGCGCGTGGTGCGACTAACGCTGTAGCGGTGACAAGAACGGCGGCCCCACAATAGCTGAGGAAATAAGACTTCTTTCTATGTTCCGCAGCGTCAGCTAACCCGATGGCATCGAGGAAATGGCTGAAACGATTCTTGTAGGAGTCCCACGTTTCCTCGTTTGGCTTGAATGGCGGGAATGCTGGATTAGCATTCATCGTGGGTAGTGCCGGGTTCGTCTTCTTCAGTCATCTTTGAAATCGTGCTCTTAAAAGAGCGCAGGCTGTGACTGTCTCTCTGGGCTACGTAGCTCTTTCTGAATTTCGCGCTCTTGGTGAGCGTTGGCGGCCGCGTCTACGGTGCCGGCGGCTCATTTCAGTGACTACAGCTCGAGTAATGGCGATTTGAATTTCGCGCTCTTTGTGAGCATTGCGCGGCTGCGGCTACAGCGCTCATGACTTCACTCTCAGTGATTACAGCTCTTTGAACACACGCGTCTGGTTAGCCTTCGACCATCCCATCCTCGTCGCCAGTGTTGTGGAGCGATGGTAAGGAAGAGGCATGAGACCAGAGCGTACAACTAACAAGGCTTTATTGCAGGGAATAAAGGGTTGTCGCATCTGCTTGCTAACTTGCAGACTAGCGGGCGACAACCGGCTGGCTCTGCTCGACAGCCGGCTTATATAGCCGACTGTCAAACGGAGCCAACCAATGGGAGCGGCTGGTGCTCCCGCTCAAACAGCGGACCTGGTTGGGAACTCCCACCAGTTCCACGGACATAACAGATTTATTCTTACTTGTCTTCCTATTAATAAACTGATTCTGATTCCAATGCTGCTGACCAATTATTTTGTAGTGAATTTTCCAGCTGGGAAAATTTGAATTAACAAAGGAGAGAGCTCAGCCTTTTTCTTAAAGGGCAAGGCTCCCTTTACTTTTCAACAATCAATTAGCTCTGGTGCACTGGATGGCAGAGTCGGATGTGGAAGCATGCCCCATTGATTTCAATGGTCCACAGTTAGCTCTGATGTTCAGGAGCATGGAACAAGACACAAATCCATGTTGGGAAGCTCCTCCATACAGTACTGAGCTGATCAAAGAAGATATGGTTACTTTATGCTGTTATGTGTGGTAAAAAGAACTAAGAGAAGAAAAAATGTTTATTGTTCTTTTCATGATGTGATTTCCATTAAAACTTCTTAGATGTGTATGCATAATAATGTATAATAATTGCATGTAGAATTGAATTTAGATGCGTATGTATAATAATGTATAATGTTTGTATGAAGAATTGAATAGGATTGAATCAGACTGTCAATCATTTGGAAGCGTGCACTCACAAACAAAAAAATCTCCACACCACAAGCCAGGCAAACACTTGAGCACAGACAGATCCCCCCTGATACCTCCAGCTCAAACACACCCCAACCAGGCACCCAGATGAAACCTAGCTTCCTAACTAATGATAGCCATCCATTTACCCAGAGCCAAGGTGCACTAAAGACCTCCAATAAAGTAACACAATGTTGCCTGCCAATCAAGATATAAAAAGAGCCAAAAAACAGACAGAAGATATTAGAAACACCAATCAAGCAGAACACAGCAAACTCCAAGACCAATAAACACAGACCAAAACTCCCAACCAATCAGGGTGAAGAAAAAACCATTCTGGCACTGCAATAGGCTGCCCCAAATTTAAATCTGAAACCACTATAAAAGCCTGACTCACAGATGAACACTATACAGAAGCCTGATGATGGCAGATAAGATTCTGCCGAAACGTCGCTACAACTTTAAAAGCACAACTACAATGACGTGGGAAAATACCCAAAAAAAGCTGAATGCCATACATGTAAGTACCCGCGAAAACTTCAGGATATATATATATAAAACAATATGATTGCTTGCAAGAAGAATTAATTTTTGTATCCTATTGCATAGATTGCTACATTCCTTATACCCTATATATCCTTTATATCTTTCTACAATTTGATACCTCGGGTAACAACTAATTAATTAATTGATGTATAACTAATTAATGGCTATATATTGATTCATAGACTTAATTGAACTATAAGAAAGTTATACGATATAGTATGTAAGAAAAGAAAACAATCAAACATATACTTATTTATATGTATTGAATTATATATGTTTACTCTATAAGCTATTATATTTAGAATTATATTTAATTAATTTATTAAAAGGATTAAATCGGATCAGAAAATTAAGAGGGTTCTGACTTCCGGTTTGCCAGGTTTCGGCGGCAGCGGGGATTCGCGATTGTGTGCAATCCCTGTTGTGCTAGCCGTCTTGGTGCCTATGATCCTAATGGGTCTGGAGGATAAGGCTGCCCCATAGAGGCAGCCGAAGATAGGGAGGATCTGGGAAGGGGCTAGGGGGTGTCGCAGATCCCCTCCTCACCCAGCATAACCTCCTTTTCTCAAAGCGGTGGAGCGGCGGTCAGTAATGGCCACCACAAAGAAGCTGGCAGCTGGAAAAGATTGTGCTGGAGGAAGAAGGAGAAAGAAGAATAAAAAGTGAAAGTGCTGGCTGAGCCGGGAAAATAACAATTTTTAAAACCCTGGAAATGGAATTGCTTGAATTGCCTGAAAGATACATTGTATCCCTAAGAAGAGGAAAGAGGTGGAGAAAGCTGTCAAGGGAAAACTTGTTTTTCTTCACTCTCCCACCCCATAGAAATAGCACAGTGACTTGGAAAATATATTTGGGCACTGAAGGTAACTCAACTTGAAAGTTAAAGACAAGGGATAAAGGATTCTTAGACATTGGATTTAACAACTTCAGAAATTGGAAAACCCGTATTTGAGGTATGGATTTCTGAGCATTTAAAGGGAAATTGTTGTTGTAAGTGGGGGGAGAGGAAAAATGTTTTGGAGCAGAACTTTAAAAAGGAGGAGACTGCCTAGACCTTTAAAGAAAGATATATTTTAATGGGAACTCTTTGATCAAACAGCCCCAGAAAGAGAAATAGAAGAAAGAAAGAAAAAAGTATTAAAAGAAAGAGTTTATTTGGATCTTTTAGTGACTTTGGAACTTTTTGGAATTATTCTTGATTAAAAATACTTGGGTGGTTGTTTTTGAAAAAGTTCTCTTCATGATGGCATTGCTTCTGGATGAACTAAAAATTCAATATCAAAAATATAAAGAAGAACAGCAAGATGGAAAAGACACTTTGGGCACTCTTTTTCAATTTCTAGAAATGGTGGTATGCACTTATGAAAAACTGACTATGCAGCAGGATGACTGGAATAAAGAAGAAGAAGAAGCCATCTTGGATGAACAATGGGTTTTCTTTGGGGAGAGGAGGAAGAGGAAAAGAAAAAGGGGATTTTAAGGTTTGAAAAAACAATCCAAAAAGAGAAAAAATGAGATGAAAGGTGGATACAAGGTTAGAAAACAACAAAAAGGGGGTAAGCAGAAGAAGAAAAGGGAGGAGGAGAGACAAAGGGGTAAAAAGGGCAAGGAGAAAAATAAACAAGAGAGAAAGGAGGGGATGAGAAGCCTTAATGGTGGGAAGCAAGATTTAAAGAAACAAAACTTATTTAGAGACAATGGGTAAATCTAATTGAAAAAGGGATTCTGGAAGGTACATAAGATTGTGTTTTTATATGTGCATTTAGAGTAAAATGTTTAAGATATAAATAAGTATCAATATATATGATTAGCTTTTTAATGGTATTGATGGTGGTTTATATGCTTTTATTTTGTAATTGTAGTGTTGTTACTTTTCTCATAAAATTTATCGTGTAATTTTGGAATGTACTAAACAGAATCCCAATATAACGTAAGTGTTATATTATGTATTATTAAGTTAGGGGAAAGAGTCAAAGGCGTCACTCTAATTAGTATACAGGAGAAGTATATTGAGGGAGAAAAGATGAACGGATAGTTGGAAAAGAACAGACAAAGAATGATAAGTATTATGAATTGTATTGAGATAAGATAAATAAAATAAAACTAAGAAAGATAAAAGAGGGAAGAAGCTATGTATGAAAATGGTAACAAGATACGCAATGATATATAAACTAAATATGATTTTTGAATTTGCGACTTTGCAAAGAGTTTTAACCCAGGATCAAGCAGCTTTCAGAAAAGATGTTTTATGTTCTTTTATATTTTATGTTCTATATGTTTGTGTATTGTTTTTGAAAGGCAATAAAATTTTAATTAGTAAGAAATATAATTTGGATAATAGAATGATAAGGAGGAGTTGGGATAAGATATGAAGTTGAGCAGATAATGTAAATATATATATTATAATTTGGAACTATTTTGTATGTTCTACTGGGTTTTTTCTTTTAGAAAAGATCTTTTATGTTATCATGCCTTGATTGTTTGTGTATTGTTTTGTAAAGTTAATAAAATTTGTCTTAAAAAAAAGAAAATTAAGAGGGTTACAGACTATCATAGATTATAAACAATAACGATATTTAGTTTTACATTGTTGTATAAATATATACATATATATATAAAGTGTGCATAAAATTAAGGAGAGATATTAGACCTTGTAGTGATAAACTGAACAGATTAGAATAAGATAAAAGGGAAGAGATAAACATGGAAAATGCAAAAGGGAGTTGATACAACGGATGATAATATTGAAAGACTTTCTTAAGAAAATAGGTAGATTTAGGAAGCCTAAGATGTCCACCATGACAACTACCACTAAGATTGGGAAGAAAACAACATCCAACCCAACATCAATGATAACATCACAAGCAGGACAATGTTCGATAGAGGGCATGCTGAATCCTAAGAAGGCAAGTCAGGTGTCAAATATGCAAACAATTCAAGTGGCATTAACAACAATACAAGAAATGATGGTGAGAAACCACGCAGACTTTAAAACAGAAATGGGGGAAATGAAAGGCAAAATATGGAAACTAGATGAGAAGATAAGTACAATCCAACAAACAGTAGTAAAAACAGAACATAAAATGAAAGCAGTGGAGGTAAAGGTTGAACAAACAGATAAGAAAGTAGAATCAATAGAACAGAAATTAATGGGAGACAACAGGAAATTAGAAGAGGCAATTGCATATTTGGAGATGGAAAAGACTGATTTCTTCCTCAGATTTCAGAATGTAACAGAAGAAATGGGGGAGGACTTGTCCAAATTAATGGCAGATCTCATAGCAGAAGCATCACAGAAAGAGGGCCAAGAGGTTCGAAGGGAAATCGATGAGTTATATAGAATATATACCAACTATACAAGATGTTTTAGACTTCCAAGAGAGGTTCATATATGATTCTCAAAGAAATAATTGAGAGATGAGATATACAAAGTGACAAGAGACCAACCGCTGATATTCAAGGGAACAGAAATTGTAACATTGAAACAAATTCCAAGAAGAATAAGAGAACATAGAAAGAAATATAGATTCCTGGCCGCCCAACTGAATAAGAATAACATCCTGTTCAAATGGCTTATCCCAGAGGGAATGTTAATATCATGGCAGGATAAAAAATTTAAAATAGACAGTATAGAAAAAGCGAGGGAATTCTTTGAACTGTATGTAGTATCAGGAGAAGACCAGAACAGCAAAGAGGAAGTGGAAAGTAGAAGCCAAGAAAAAGATTGGGTGGAGAAAAGAGAAACAGAACAAGAGGAAAGAGAGCAGGATGAACTGGAAAGAGAAGGTGTAAGAACAAGACAACAAATGAGAGCAAATAAGCTTCAACAAGAAACAACTACAGAGTAAGATGGTGGAAGAAATCAAATTGATTAAGAGGGGAAAAAATGATAAATAAACTACAGAAACTGAACTTAGATATTATATGCCTTCAAGAAACACATATCCAGAAACATCAAAGTAAACTGTTAGAAGCACCAAAGTTAAGAGATGTATACGTATCTCTAGCCCAACCAAAAAAGAGGAGGATAGCAATATACATTAGGAAACATTTACAAGCAAAATAGCTATATGTAGACGAGGAGGGTAGGATTTTGATGTTAGAAGTTTATATAAATTATAAGAAAATGTTATTGACAGTGATATATGTGCTGAATGAGAAACAAGAAAAAATTTATACCAAACTATACAGAAAATTAGTAGAACAGGAATATGAGAACATATGCCTGTTAGGTGATTTCAATGCAATAGCAAATGTAGGAAAAGATTACAATAATGGAAATCCAAGGAAAAAAAGGAAAAGGAAAACATTACTAAAAGTATTCTATCAAATGGGGGAAGAATTAGGATTAAAAGATATATGGAGAGAAAGAAATTCAGAAAAAAACCCAGTATACTTACTATTCAGCACCACACACATCATGGTCAAGATTGGATATGTTATGGACAAATAGGGAAATGAAATGTAATATAAAAGAAATGGAAATTGAATCTAACATATGGGCGGACCATAATCTCATTAAAATAATTTGGAAAGGATTGAAAAATAAACAGAAGATGGATGCTAAACAAGGAGTTCCTAAAAGAAAAAGAATGTGTTAAGATGATGGAAAAAGAATTGGAATTCTTTCTGAACAAAAACAAAAAACAACAAACATCAATTCCAAACCTATGGGACATGACTAAAGCATATATCAGGGCCCTGGCAACTTCATATAATGAACATAGATATAAGGGGAAAAAAAGAACAATCTAAACTACTAGGTACTGTTAAGGAGTTAGAAAAAACACTAGAAAAAACACCACATAATAAGACAGCAAATATGGAGAGGATAATGATTAGACATAAACTGAATATGTTAGCACAAGATGAATGGTTACAGGACATGAAAAAGATAAACAAGAATTATTTTGAACACGCGAATAAGCCGGGAAGGTGGCTAGCCTATAGCCTTAAGAAAGAAAAAGAAAAAAGAGCAATCCAACAATATATATATATGTGTGTTATATAGTAATTAGGGAGATGGTATCAAGGTAGATTGAAGGTGGCTGGCACGAATTAATAATTAGAGGGGGCAATTTTGAATAAAACTAAGGATTGATAAAATTGCAAATATGACAGATAAAGGTAATTTGGGAAATGAATATAGAAATGACATGAGAATTTCAAATAACATTGTAAAATAAGATATGAGAATACTCTAATGAATGAAATAAGTTATAATATAAATTGGAATTGGATATGATTAATACTTAATACTAATAAGGGTAATGTGATATGAAATTGAACAAACAAAATGAATAGGTAAATATGGTCATGTTTGTATTGTATTGAAACCTGGAACCATAAGGCTTGCCAAATGAGATTTTTTTTTATTTTAAAAAAATTGAGGAGGAAATTGAAAAATGAAATTGTTAGGTATGTCTAATTGATATGGTGATTGGCATTAGGAGAGAGTATTGATGTTGAAAATAAGCAAGGAAGGAATTTGACTTAATATGAATGTGGATATTAAGAGATTATCAAGCTTGCTTATACTAAAATGTATAATATATTGATGCCATACAGTTAAAGTATTGTTGTGTATGTGTAGATTGAAATAAAAATCTTTTACTGAAAAAAAGGGAATGGAGTGAGGTCCACGGTTGATAGTTTAAAGTTTTGTGGGTTTGAGGATGTAACTTTACGATGCATATAATTATTAGATTTATGACTAGTCAGGGGAAATATTCATTTATCTGTGGATCATACTCCATTTGCCCTTGATCCCTAGAGGTAGTATTTCCTATTCAGACACAAGCTATACATGCATTGAAATATAGACTCTAGATGATAACATGATAGATTGATGGATAGATGGATGGATATAGAGAGATAGATGATAGGTAGGTAGATGGATGGATAGGTGGATAACTGGATAGCTAGATAGATGATAGATAGATAGATGATAGATAGATAGATAGATAGATAGATAGATAGATAGATAGATAGATAGATATAAATTAAGCAATAGAGATAGAGAGGTATGAATGTCATCATATAAAATCTATCACTCAATAACCCAAATCTATATCTATAATCATCTACATTTGTCTATCCGTCTGTCTCTCATCTATCTATTTATCTATCTTTTATTTTTGTAAACCTGGACATGGCTGATATAAGATCAAGGTGAGAAGCAACCTTGAACTAAGGAGAAATTTCTGACAGTTAGAACAATTAATCAGTAGAACAACTTGCCTCCTGAAGTTGTTAATTAAGAAGATGGACAACCATTCATCTGAAATAGCATAGGGTTTCAGGCCCAAGCAGGAAGTTGGAATAGAAAAGCAGGAGACTCTATACCATTTCAGACAAGTGGCTATCCAGTCTCCTCTTTAAAACCTCCAGTGATGGAGCATGAACAACTTCTGACAGCAAGTTGTTCCACTGGTTAATTGTTGTCACTGTTAGGAAGTTTCTCCTAATTCCACATTGCTTCTTTCCTTGATTAGTTTCCATCCATTGTTTTAACATCCCTCCTTTTTTTTATCCATTACATTTTATCCATCCATCTACCCACTAATATTGTCCTCATAGAACACAGAAGCATCATAAAAGTCAGGACAAAATTAATGGACCACAGCCATATACATTTCTTATATTGAAAGGTCAATCATAAAGGAAATTTGCACTGACTGTCCTTTGGAAGGACAGATACTGAAGCTGAAATTCAAATATTTTGTCTACCAAATGAAAAGACTCATTGGAAAGATTGAAGGCAAAAGAAGAAGGGGACTTAAGAGCATGAGATGGGTAGATAGTATCATTAACACAATGGGCAGATTCAGAGAGGCAGTGGAGGATGGGGAGGATGGTATGCTATGGTCCATGAGGTAGTGAAACGTCAGACATGACTTAGCAAATGAACAACAGCAATATTGAAAATAAATCAATAGTATTTTTTTCTTGTTTCTCAAACCACATCTTTTCTCAAAATAAAAATACTGATGTTTCCTAGTTTACTCACTCTTTAGGAAGGAGATTGCATTTTAAGAGTAATTGCATTTATGTCAATCTTTAATGACATAATATAATTAAATGTGCTTACATAGAAACACAATCAAACTGAGAAAGAACTCAAAAAGAATAACATGTGTCTCCCACTCTGAAATAAAATTAAGAAATAGGGAAAGCATAGATGACAAATTCCTTTACTTTTTTTCCCCAGATATGAATGACTGTTTTGAATGTTCAGAAGATCACTATCCAAATAAGGAAAAGATAGAATGCATTGTGAAACTAGTAGTCTTTCTAAATATTGAAGAAAACCTAGGAATTGGTTTAGCTTCAATTGCTCTATCTTTCTTCTTCCTCACAATGTGGGTACTTGGAACTTTTATTAAAAACAGGGATACTCCCATTGTCAAAGCCAACAACCGGTCCCTCACCCACACCTTGCTTGTCTCTCTTCTGCTCTGTTTTCTCTCCTCTTTGTTCTTTCTCAGCCATCCTGGCAAAGTGACCTGCATTCTCCAACAACCAATCATCTTCTCAGTGGCCATTTCTAGTGTACTGGCCAAAACCATCACTGTGGTTGTTGCTTACATGGCCTCTAAACCAGGATCTCGGATGAGGAAATGGGTGGGGAAAACATTGGCTTTGTCTATTGTCCTTTCCTGCTCTCTCTTACAAATCTGTATTTGTATTCTTTGGTTGGCAACATCTCCTCCATTCCCTCAGTTGGACATGCACTCAGAGTCCCAAGAAATAATTTTACAATGCAATGAAGGGGCAACTTTCTTCATCTACTGTGTCTTGGGCTACATGTGTGTCTTGGGCTACATGGTTATCTTGGCCATCACCAGCTTTATTGTGGCTTTCCTTGCCGTAAATTACCTGACAGCTTTAACAAAACCAAATTCATCACCCTCAGCATGTTGACCTTTTAAAGTGTTTGGATTTCCTTCTTTTCAGCCTATCTGAGCACTAAAGGAGAAGCCATGGTCGCTGTGGAGGTCTTCTCCATCTTGTCCTCCAGTGCTGCATTGCCGGGATGCATATTTTTGCCAATGTGCTACATCATTGTTTTCAGGCCTCAGCTAAACCACAGGGAGCTATTCATAAAGAGGACTTAGTACATATCATATAGTGTTTCTTGCTATACTGACAAAGAAGACTAAAAATCCTGTTTGCTATGTATATGAAATATATAGAAGTTATTTCTGTGAAAGGAGGATTTTTGGAAGTTATTATGATTATTAAGATTTATTAATGTCACCCATTCAAAAAGAAGTGTTCATGTTGCTGCATTTTCAAATATTTCTGAAGATTGTTTCACCCTTTCAACACTTCACCTCACGAAGATTTTTAGAATCTAGATTTCTTAGATACTGTTAAAAGATTTCAGATATTGACTGAAAGGATATCCAAGCTCCTTCATGGTTTTTTGCTATACTGACAGACCTATTCTGTCTCATCCTTTATTTGACATCCTTTATACTTGTCATTTATAACATTTAATTTGCTTTGGTATACATTGTTCCCTGTAACCTTTCCATGGAATTGTGGAAAAATACATTGTGGATATATCAAGGTGTGGTGTTGTGTTTGTTACTTTTAAAAGAAGAATCGCTGAAGCTTCTAAGGATGGAATGAACTTGCTATGATGGGGAAGTGATAAAAGATTGAATAAATAAATGATCACCCATCCCCAATCAATTAACATTTCTTGTCCTACTTTCTGGTGCTTTGGAAAATAAGTTGACTCCCCTCTTGTTTCTGGCAGCCTTAATAAGATAAACAAAATACTGCAGTTGCAGATATATAGTTTTTTCTCTTAACATCAGCTAGGAACAATAAAGAAATCAGCACTCAAGGAATATGCTGTAGACTATCATTTGATAGGGCAACAATAAAAGTTAAGAGATATTCAAATGCAATGTAAAGTGAATACTCATTCATGGAATTGTCCAAAGCAATGGCGGCATAGTTTTGAAGCTTTGATGAAACTATATTTTACCATCTTAGGGTAGATTCAGATAACCAATTCTAAGCCTTTTCTTGGAAGCTCACGTACCCAGTGCAATTAATAGCTACTGGTAGTGATGTAGACCTCAGTATGTTTGTACAATAGGCTTAAACTTTTTCCAGATGTCATTATTTCTGATCCTCATGACACAAGATGGACTTCAAGGAAGGATTTTAAAAAAGCAGAGAGAAAATCAGATACTTAATTCTTTAAAAATTGCTTACTTATAACTTGGCAGATCTTCCAAAGAAAAGGAAAAGAGATAGAAATTCATATTATGATTGTTAATTTCCACCAGTCTGACTTACACAAATTAGAAAAGTGGTTTTTCTATAAGTGGCTGGGAAATACTGCAATGGTTAATGAAATCTGAACCATGATTCCTTTCTCAGAAAAAAATGGTTTTTTTTGGGGGGGGGGGAGGTCCATGCTGAGCTAAATAATGATTTGTTCTTGCACATCTTGTTTATTATTCTGTAGCTAATTAACTTTTCTTTGAAGAGTCCCAATTACTATAATGGGTTTATCTGCTTAAAGCTCCAGAGATTTTCAAGAAAGCAGTGAACACTGGAAAGCATGGCTGAAAGAGGTTATAAATTAACTCCAACTCAATGATGAGCTTGAGGTGATGGGAAGAGTCAAACAGGGCTATTAGGTTTGTTATTTCCAGTATCTGTTCTTTATTTATCAGACCAATTTCAAATTTTGGTTGTAGAAATCTCAGTCATTATTTATTTCTGTCTCTCCATTAAAGTTAAAGATTCAGATTGATGTTATCCTCCTAGAAGGTGTCTTGGAAAATCCAGGATGCTAAGTCTAATCCATTGGTGTGAGTTGATACGTTGGAGACTTCTTTTAGAAGTGGCAAGAGAGAAGACATTGAAATATAAAGGTAAAGAAATTTTGGTCTTAAAACAAATACTAGAAGAGTGAGAGAGATGAGAAGAGAATATCGATTCCTGACCAAAATGTTATTGAAAAAGGAGGTGACCTACAGATGGCTGATCCCAGAAGGACTGATGTTCACGTGGCAGGAACAGAGACATAGAATTGATTCAATTGAGAAAGCAGAACTGTTCCACACAGAATTTTTTGGAGGGAGAGAAGGAGAGGCAGGAAAGGAGGTTTCATTAATTGAACCTCAAGAGGAACAAATGGAGATTGGAAAAGAAGAAGGTGCAGTAGGTGGACAGGTGGATATTAAAGATCAGCGTGAACTAAGACCTACGAGAGTGGTCAAATCTAAATATAAAATATAACCATGGAAGAGAAAAAACTGATTACAATGAATATAAATGGACTGAATTCAGTTGCTAAGAGAAGGGAGATTTTCCATAAATTAAGGAAACTAAAGTTTGATATAATTTGTCTACAAGAAGTACATATTAAAAAGCAACATGAACAATTGCTAGTACAACCAAAATTAGGGAAATTGTTTACTTCTCTGACTCAATGTAAGAAAAGAGGGGTGGTTTTATATATTAAAGAGGCTATCCCAGCAAAACTGATTTATACAGATGAAGATGGGAGAATATATTAATGGTGGAAATAATGGACAATAATAGAAAGATACTTTTGACTGCAATTTACGCCCCAAATGATAAACAGGAAGAATTTTATAAAAAATTACACACAAAGATGGCTGGACTGGACTATGTTAATATAATTATGATGGGAGACTTCAACGGAATCATGGACAATAAACTTGATCATATTGCAACAGCAGCAAAGTATAATAGAAAAACTCTTCCTAAATCCTTTTTTTAAATGATAGATGAATTAACTCTAAAAGATATATGGAGAGAAAGAAATCTTAAACTTAAGCAATATACGTTCTATTCAAATAGACATTTATCATGGTCCAGACTTGACATGATTTGGATCTCAACAGACTTAATATCTAGCGTTCAAGAAGTAAATATTGAAACAAGTACTTGGGCTGATCATAACCCAGTGACAATCAAATGGAAGGACAAAAAAAAAGATCGAGATGGACATTAAATAATACTATCTTAAAGGAGAAAGAATTTATACAATGGATGGAGAAAGAATTGGCTTTTTTTTTTAAAGAAAATAGAAAAGAAGACACTTCAATACAGAATGTTTGGGATACAATGAAGGCTTATGCCAGAGGCTTGATAATAGACTATACAAGAAAAAAAGAATATTAGGAAAAGGCAAGCTTTTAAAGCCTTGGAGGATGAATATAAAAGACTCGAAAAGAACTGCGTGGAAAATGCCACAGAAAAAGACGTTAAACTGAAACTGGATATAACTAAACATAAAATGGACTTAATAGAGAAAGAAGAACTGGCACAGAAAATTAGGAATGCCAAACAGAATTATTTTGAAGATGCAAATAAGCCAGGTAGATGGCTAGCATATAAGTTGAGAAAAGGAGAAAGAGTCGAGGAAAATATTGCAGTTAATAGATGACCAAGGTAAAACTTGTCATGGCAACAAAGAGAAAATAGAAATTATTCATGATTTTTACAAACATTTATATAAGAAAGAAGATATTGATGAGGAGAAAAGTAAAACAGTACCTGCAGAATGCAAATCTACCTAAGATACCTAAAGAGATTGAAGAAATGCTAGAAAGCAATATAACAATGATGGAGTTAAGCCAAGCACTTAAGAAACAAAATAATGGAAAGGCACCAGGTCCAGACGGGTTTCCTGTAGAATTTTATAAAACCTTTCAAGAATCACTGTGTATTCCATTGTTAGAAGTTATGAATGAAGTTATGTTAAAAAAGATGATACCTAAAACATGGTCAGAGGCCTATATTACACTTATTCCAAAAGAGGAGGCGGACCCACTTCAAATCAAGAATTATAGACCGATTTCTTTATTAAATGCAGATTATAAAATCTTTGCTTCAATATTAGCAGAAAGACTTAAAAAATACTTGAATAACTTTATTCATCCAGACCAAAATGGGTTCTTGCCAAAGCGACAAATTAGAGACAATATGAGAGTAATTCTGGACACCTTGGAATACTATGAGGCGCATCCTGAAAAGCAAATGGCTTTGATATTTTTAGATCCTCAAAAGGCATTTGATAACGTGAATTGGAGATTTATGTTACTTTTAATGGAACAGATGGGCTTTGCTAGAAGATTTATTCAGGCAATAGAAGCAATTTACAATGAACAAACAGCTAAGGTAATGATGGAGGGAGAATTTACAGATCCTATTAATATAAGAAAAGGCACAAGGCAAGGTTGTCCTCTTTCTCCCTTGCTATTTGTATTGACTTTGGAAGTGTTGAACAGAAATATCAGAGAAGATAAAACTATAAAAGGAATGAAAATTAAGAGGGAAGAATTTAAACTACAAGCTTTTGCAGATGACCTAGTCTTCATCTTGGAAGATCCTATAGAAACAGCCTTGAAGCTGTTGGAAAAGATAGAGGCATATGGGGAGGTGGCGGTCTGAAAATAAACAAAAGATAAAACAAAGATTTTGTCAAAGAATATGTTGCTAAGACAAAGAGAAGAACTGGCAGAATTGTTAAAAATTCAAGTTACAAATAAGGTTAAGTATTTGGGGATATATTTGACCCCAAGATGTAGTACACTAAAGGAGAACAATTATATTAAACTTAAACAACAGATAGCCCAAGATCTGAAGAAATGGGAAAACCTACAATTGTCATTAATAGGAAGGATTTCAACAATTAAGATGAATATTCTACCCAGAATTTTATTTTTGTTCCAAAACAATACCAATTAGGCTTGGAAAAGACTATTTTGAGGATTTAAATAAAATTGTTTAGTATATATGGCAAGGCAAGAAAGCAAGGATAAAGTTAAAGCTTTTACAGGATGCCAGAACTAGAGGAGGGTTTGGCCTGCCTAATTGGGAGTTGTACTACCAAGCTGCAAATTTGATGTGGGTTAAAGAATGGATAACATTAAGGAAAACTAGATTGTTGACATTAGAAGGTCATGATTTGTTGTTGGGTTGGCATGCTTTTTATGGTATATGGGAACCAAAACACAGGGGTATTTTTAGAAGACATTATATACGGGAGTCTCTGTGGTTAAATTGGGAGAAGACAAAAAACAATGTTACTTGAAAATTCCAGTTTGGTTATCGACGATAGAAGCGTTTTCTTACCCTATAATTTATAAAAGGAACAAACAGTTAGCTATAGGGGAATTACTAGATGAAAAGGGTGAACTTAAATCGATACAAAAATTAGAGGAACAAGGTATACAGATGAATTGGTTTTCATATTTGCAAATACATTCAAAGTATCATGAGGATTCCAAAACAGAGGGATTTTATGATAAACAGACTGATTTAGATAAGATTTTGATGGGTACTGATGAAAAGGTGATTAAAAAATTATATGGTTACTTATTGGAAATTAAACTGGAGGAAGAACAAGTTAAAGAAACTATGATTGCCTGGGGGAGGAATTTTGGATATGGGATTGACTTAGAGAAATGGCAGAAATTATGGTTGCAAAACTATAAAATGACAATGTCTACAGCCTATAAAGAAAATTTGTATAAGATGTTTTACAGGTGGCATTTTCCCCCGACAAGGATAGCAAGAATGTTCAAGAACAAATCTGAAAAATGCTGGAAATGTCATCAGAAACCTGGTTCATACTACCATATGTGGTGGACTTGTGAGGATGCTAGAAAATATTGGACTAAAATCCACATGTGGTTGGAAAAAATGACAAAGAAGCACATAGACTTGAAACCAGAGCTTTTCTTATTGGGAATCTCACCAGATGTTTATAGTAAAGAGTTGAAATATTTGATTGTAAATGTATTGACTGCGGCTAGGATTGTATTTGCAAAAAATTGGAAAAATGAGAAAATTCCATTGCAGGAAGAAGTTATAAAGAAAATATTGGAATGTGCTGAGATGAGTAGATTGACTTTTGAAATTAGAGAGCAAGAAGATAAACAATTTTATATAATTTGGGATCTTTTCTATCAATGGCTGAATGATGAAATACAAAAATAGAATATTTGAAATGTTAGACAATAAGGAATAATATTGATTTCATTTTTCTTTTCTCTTTTTGGTATTGGATATTATATTTATATAATGGTTTTCTTTTTCTTTTTTTCTCTTATTTAGGATAGAACTGGCACGATTATATGATTTGTTTTAGAATAAATTACTTAAAATATAGTTATCTCACAAAGGCATGATCGAATAAAAGTATAGTCAAACTTCTTTTTCTTTAATAATGATATGATGATTTATAAGTTTGTATTGACAATAAGAGTTATTATATAAGGTAATTGCAATTGTGACTATGAAGTGAATGCACAAAACTGATGAACCAACCGACTCACTGTTTGTATATAAATATGGGAGAGCTGATGTTTTTATGTTTTGTCTGTTTGTTTGTATGTTAAAAAACAATAAAAAAAAATTTTTTTTTAAAAAAGAAGATTTTTTGGCTATTGATGTACTGTTCTTTCTGATCTTCCTGGTGATGAAAGTGAATGCACTCAAATGTCCAGAGGTTGATCTTTTTCCAGTTCCACATGAATGGTACCAACTGGGTGATGTCCTCATTGGAGGAACGGCTTCACAGATAATCTATGCATTCAGTGAGCATTCATTTTATGAACATCCTTCTCAGGAGCTATATGGGCTTTCAGAGTAAGCAAATCCCATACTTTTCTTTATCTAATGATAACTTTGTTTTTACTTTTTAAGATATCCACCTCAGTTCCTTTCATTCACAATGGTCTCAAGGATGGCAGATGAGATCATGTCAGTGAAAGCATTCCTTGATTTTTTTCTGAGATTTCAGATCCTATGTTTCTATAGGAATGAGAGAGTATTTATCCTATTTTGAAAAAGTGATACAAATATGAATTTGAATGTCAAATGAATACCTACGTTACTAATGAGAGAGAGCATATATAGCTCAGGTATAAATTGTACAATCTTTGGTGCTGTCTAAGCTTGGTTATTTTTTGCAGATCTTTTGTTATAAGCTTAGGAAATAGCTTAAGTATTCTGAAGAGCATTGCAAATACATAAAGTAGGAGGACTTGTTTCAGATACTTCATCCCATATGTCAGAAATTGTAGAGTTCTACAAAATTCCACAGGTAGGCCCTATGGGTTAAGAGCTTTCTTAAGTATTTATTCTCATTTCTTTATCTCCACAAAAACATGATTGTAAGCAAATCTCAATCTATACTTAGCAAGAGATTGAAAATTAATGTAAGCTTGCACTGGTATAGGGGGCTTTCAATTTGCTGGTATTTGATCATGTTCCAATTAGAAAAATAATGGCAGACCCTGACATTTTGCTATATTCTCAAAATTTCAGCAATGTTGCACTGGAAGATATATATCAGTGGGATTTGACTATTATTAAGTGTTGTACCTTATGATTCTTGACTTTTGACGAATGTATTTTTTCTTTTATGTACACTTAGAGCATATGCACCAGTCAAATTCCTTATGTGTCCAATCACACTTGGCCAATAAAGAATTCTGTTTTATTCTATTCTATCAGATATAAGAAGTCTAGGGAAAATGAAATATAAATTAAACAAAGTAATAATTTCATTTGAGCAGCTTTTAAACTAATTCATGAAGAGGAAGAGACAAAACAAAACACACTATTTAAACCTTCTGTTGAATATTCTTTATTTATTTTTTTAGATTTCATATGGATCCTTTCCCCCAAAAGAATTTCATATCAACAATTTTTCTTTTTCAATTTTTCAAATGACAGGTCATAGTTATAGCATCTATAATGGTATCTATGTTGTGGCTCATTCTTTGCAAGCTTTATTATCAAAAGAATCCAGTCACAATAAAACATTGATGAATAAAATCCCAGAATCTGAAGATCTACCTCCTTTTAAGGTAAAGTTGTCCAACAAAAGTGATACATTTACTAGAAAATGACTTGTATCACAATATATCATTCAAATAGCTATGATTAAATCAATCAATATATGATAGATACCAAAGCAAAGTATTGTTCTTCTGCAGTAAATACCACCCTTGGGTTACATTCAACTTTCTACCTAAGAACATGTGAAACATTATTCATAGTAATACATTATTTTTTTATATCTATGAGAATGGATAGCATTGTGCTCCTTACTATATATAGTGATGCTCTTCAGGCTAATTCTTGATATTTATTGAGTCAAGCTGTATAAAGAAATTTGGAAAAAAGGGGAAATGTTTCTTAGAATGATTTATCTGATTATTCTTTAAACTTCCTCCTCCTCCTCTCCTTCTCCTTCTCTCCTGCACAGCATTTCTTCAAGGCATTTCTTTCAACAACTCAGCAGGAGAAAGTATGTCTTTTAATGAAAAGATGGAAATTGGAGGAGGATTTGACATCATTAACATGATCACCTTTTCAAACAAATCAATCCAGAGAGTGAAAGTTGGAAGATTAGATCCCAATGCTCCAGATGGAAATGAATTGATTATTAATGAAAATTTGATTGCACGGCACAAAGATTTTAATCAGGTATGGGTAATCTTCAATAGATCAGATCATTGCACACATTTTCCTAAAACATGTGTTATGTTTCTCCCTTATACCAATTGAGAAAAGCTTGGTGAATCCCTTTAATCAGGTCTTCCAGTTTCTTATTCTTTTGGAAGAAATTTTTTTTTCTCTGTGGTTTTAATCAGTATGGATTGCGAGCATGTAGAATGTTTATAGTTTTACAACTTCCTTGGAAATGAAAAATGAAACAATGGGGGGAAGGGGGAAATCACTTATAATGTCTACAGTCAATTTCTGTTGGCCATGACTCTCTTTATAGGATTATTAATTGATTTTGTTTTCAAATGATGAAAAACTTAACAACTCGACAACTAATTGTTCAACATTTTTCATTGTTATGAACAGGTTCTTCCAGTTTCTCTGTGCAATCAATACTGTCATCCTGGATATTGGAAGAGAAAAATCCGAAGAGAAAACCTTTTGTTGCTATGATTGTATTCCCTGTCCAGAGGGGAAGATTTCAAGCAAGACAGGTCAATTATAAAGTTCTTCTATTTTTGGAGACAGATACATTATTCTGTCAAAAATTACAATTTGTTCTATTTCTTACTAACTATGAGATTTTCCCACCATTTAAAGCAACAAACAAATGTAATCCCTATAATCTCAGTTATTAATAATCTCTCATATCTGAAAATACTATATTTTGTAGGATACAGCATCCATATATGCCATCTTTTCTCATAGGCATTTTTATCCCAGAATTCAAAATCCAAACTATTTATTTGGGTTCCAGAAGATGTCACCTACAAAACCGAGGCTTACATAGTGACAAAGTCAAATTTCGGCCCAGCCATCTTTTATATGGTAGTCATTGAAAGCATTATAACAGGTGGAACTGGAAGAAAATTGAAAAATATCCATGTAATTGTTCTAAAATTGGCAGAGGGGGAGGGAGATTATAACCCACCTTATTTTTTAAATTTCAGAAATTCTGCTTAGAAAGCAAGTCATGGCTAAGTGAGATCAGAAGGAATGTCAGTTTCCAAGCAGAACAGAACATTTCAGAAATAAATAAATAAATGATTTTCTTTTTTATCCAGACACAGAAGATTGTTTCGAATGTCCTGAGGATCAGTATCCAAGCAAAGTGCAAGATCGATGCCTTAACAAAACAATGAGTTTCCTGTCCATTGAAGAACCTTTAGGAATCGGTCTGGCCTCTGCTGCTCTTTTCTTTTCCTTAATGACAATCAGTGCACTCAGAATTTTCCTTAAGTGTAGAGATACCCCCATTGTCAAGGCCAACAACTGGGACCTCACTTACACTCTCCTTATTGCCCTCTTACTATGCTTTTTATCTTCCTTGTTATTCTTTGGTCAGCCAGGGAAAGTAACCTGCCTTCTCTGTCAACCAACATTTGGCACCATCTTCTCAGTTGCTATTTCTTGTGTCTTAGTTAAACTATTACCGTGGTTGTAGCTTTTATGGCTACTAAGCCAGGTTCTTCAGTCAGAAAATGGGTGGGGAAAAGATTGGCTCTTTCCATTGTTCTTTCTTGTTCTTTACTTCAAGCAGGTCTTTGCATTCTGTGGCTGGCGACATCTCCATTTCCTCAGTTAAACATGAATTCCCTTATAAAAACCATGATTTTACAATGCAATGAAGTCTCCATTTTCATGTTCTATTGTGTACTGGGCTATCTGGGCTTCTTGGTTATTGTCAGCTTTGTTGTGGCATACTTTGCTTGTAATTTACCTGACACCTTTAATGAAGCCAAGTTCATCACATTTAGCATGTTGGCTTTCTGCAGTGTGTGGATCTCCTTTGTTCCAACCTATCTGAGTACCAATGGAAAAACCATGGTGGCTGTGGAGATTTTCTCCATCTTGTCCTCCAGTGCTGGGTTAATGGGATGTATCATTTTCCCAAAATGTTTCATAATTGTACTTAAGCCAGAGCTAAACATTAAGAAATGACTAATAAAATGAAGTTATTGTATCATGTGATACAATAACTATTTTCCCCAAGAATACTGAATTTAAATGAGATGACTATAATCTGTTTAGAGTTAATTAGATAATTAATTGGGGTTATTTATTGATTTATTTCATATGGCATAATAGAATACATAAATATTTCTCAACTTTGACAACTTTAAACTGTATGGATTTCAACTCCCAGAATTCGCCAGTCTTCTCTTTTGACTGGGGAATCCTGGGAGTTGCAGTTGATACAGCTTAAAGTTGCCAAGTTTGAGAAACATTGGAATAAAGCCTTAATGCATAAAATTCACAAAACATCATATAAAATATGTATATAAATCAGAACAGTGAATTATTTTTAAAATTCACAATATGAATTATGAATAAAATTATTTTAAAAAATTAAATTATGTATGAGTATTTGTTAGAGCACCTAAGCCTATGGCCTATATCTAGGCTATTTAGCCTTTGGAAAGCAATGTCCTCAAGATGATGTAGTTCTTGCAGGGAACCTTCAATGGGGCACTTCATCACAATATGATGTAAAACTTGTAGGACTTTTTTACTGTCATATTTAGTATTATCAACCTTTTGTTTTTCAGATGCCAATCTTAGTTTGGATGAAATTATTGCTGTCCAAGTTTTCATGGTGAATTCTGAGATATGAGACTAAATATTTGATCATGATAATCCACGTGTATGAGTAATAATTAGCTTTGCCTCACATTTTTCCTCTCCATTTCTAAAGCTGATTTTCTTCTAAGGTTTGTGGATGGTATGTTAGATAGCACTGGCTATTTGGAAATCATCAATTTCATAATTCCTGATATTAGCTTCATGGTTTGGATAAGCTGGGTGTCCACTGCTTTTATGTGTGAACAATATTTAGCCATAAAGGGCTGTGATACTTAACTGCCAAATACATCAATCAAAGTAGAGCTAGAAGGGACCTTGACAACTCATATCTGTGCTATCTCCAAGGAAAATCTGTTAGTGCTCTTTTGTAACAATGTAATGGATTACTGTATCTCTGGAGACAAAATGTAAATCAGGGCTATAATCCTTAGTCCATCTGGCTGAGTGGCAGGTAATCTTAACTCTGTTGGATCCAGAAGACATTTTCTTGGAATGTTTTCAGTGTTTAGAAGACAAATACCCCAGCAAGGAACAATCTCTCCCTCTCCCCCGCAAAAAGATATTTTCTGTCATATGAATAGGACTTGGGCATCCCTTTCACTTCACTTTTAATTTTCTTGTCTCTCATCAAGTGTTAGGAATTTTAATAAAAAAAAACAGAAATATCCCCTTCCCCTTGTCAAAGCCAACAACTGAGACATCACTTACACTCTCCTTCTCTCTCTTTCTTCTACTTCTTCTGCCCTCTGCTATTCTCTGGCCAACCAAGGAAAGATACCTAACTTCTTCAACCAAGGAAAGACACCCACCTTTGGATTATTTTCTCTCTGGTTGTTTCCTATGTGTTAGCCCAAACCTTTGTCTCTGTTGCTTTCCAGGCTCAACCGCAAATAAATGCATAGGGGAGAAATGGTACTTTCCATTGTCTTTCCCTGTCTGTCATTCAAATAGGCATGTGTCTGATGTGGTTGGCCATTCCCCTGATTTAGTTATGAGCTAGTTTATTGGAGAAACCATTGGGCAGTGTATTGAAGGATCTTCAACAAAATTTTATCCTGTCCTAGGCTATATGGGCTTCTGAACCATTGGAAGATTCATTATGGCTTTCCATACTTGAAAATTACCTGCCATTTTTGATGAAGCCAGGTTTATCACTTTCAGCATGCTAATGTTCTACAGTTTTTGCAATAAAGTAGCATGATGTAATATTATATACAAAGGAAAATATTTGATAATGAATTACAACAACTAGATAAAATCTTGGTAGGCCCAGAGAGAAATTAATAACAAGAATATATAATTATTTACTAAAATTTGATATGGAAGAGGAAGTAGTAAAATGACCCATAATAGCATGGGCCAAAAATTTTGAACATAATATTGAATTAGAGGATTTAAAAAAAAATATGGAGTAAAAACTAAACAATAGCAAAATTCACTGCATATAAGAAAAATCAATATAAGATGTTTTATCATTAGCATTTGGCCCCAACAAGGTTGGCAAAAATCTTATGGTATTTCTGGACATCTGCATAAATGGATAGAAGCATTCCTGTCAAACAGATAACAAATGGTCAAAATTGGGAGCATCCTATCAAATTCTGTACCTGTCAACAGTGGTGTCTCCCAAGGCAGTGTTCTAGGATCAACTCTCTTCATACTCTACATAAATGACCTCTGCGATCATATTAAGAGCAAGTGAATTCCCTTCGCTGATGACTATTCAAAACCACAGACAATACAGCTACCCTTCAAAAAGACCTCAACCATGTATCAGAATGACCAAACAAATGGCAACTTCAAATCTCAACAAATAAATGCTCTATCTTACATATTGACAAAAAAATATATATCAGAAAATAAAATGCAAGCTGAATAGTCAAGACCTTGTTGATGATCCAAACTCTGTCAAGGACCTTGGAATACTCATCTCTAATGACCTAAGTGCTAGACCCTATTATATTCTTTCTAAAAATCAGCTGACGAAGGCTTTGATGAATGAAACACTGTTTATTGTAACAAAGAAACACACTACCCTAGTCTGTTGATATATTGCTGAATCAGCCTGCTGACAGGTAACAGATGATGCTGTCTGACAGCTCCCTTTTATAGTTCACTGTCAGGCTGCTCAGCCAATCAGAACAAACAAAACTCCCGCTCCCAAATTACAGACCAACAAAGAGAACTTCTGTAGGACACAATACTCCTTTCCCCCAACTAGGAACATGCATAATCATTTTAATATGTGGGACATCATCTCTCTCACCCCGACCTGCACAGTTCAGTCTTTGCAGCTGGTTGACATGGATCAGCTGTCTCCAAACTCTCTGGACGTGGTGGTGCTGGACTTCTCACTGAAGATGAGTGGGACTCTCTCAAGAATTCTTCATCAGGTAAGTTTGTGTCAGCACGTGCATCACTTATTGGTGTCTCATACTTTGATGCATCATACCCACAAAACATTCCCTCTGTTTGTTCCTTCCCCTCTGAGTTACTCTGGAATGAACCCCAATGACCTCTCAATTAGTCAATATGGCGTTGCCATATTCTGCCATCCTGTAACCCAATTTTATAAGACCAGGGGCTTGTGACAGCCAGCACTTGGCTGGGCAATCAGAGAGGATTATCCCCAAAATTCCTAGCATATACAGGGTCATTTACCTGGAATGACCTTACCTGGGCTAAAAGAATCTAATGGAATTGAAGGAAAGTAGCTAGGTTGGAGCCTATCTAAATTATTCCTAAGCCTCCTTCCCATCAGCTTCTTTGCTGGAGAATGATTTGTCACTGAGCTAGGGGTGATATGTTGTGATAGTAAATAAGTGGCTAATTTTGAGTGCCAATCTTCTCCCTCAAGTCTCCCTAAAACCTCCTTGGCTGCCCTTATGGCCCTTTCAGATTGCCCATTCATTGCTGGGTGATAAGGGTCTGTCAGCGCATGCTGGACCCCCTTCTTAGCTAGAAACAATTCAAAACTAGCTGATGCAAGTTGTGGACCATTGTCCGAAACAAGAACCTGGAAAACCATGAGTTGCAAACAAATGGTCTGACACTTTTATGACAGCTGCTGAAGTAGTAGAATGCATGAGGGACAACTCAAACCATTTGGAATAAGAGTCCACTACAATTAAGAATAGGAAGCCGTGGAAAGGGCCTGCCAAATCTAGGTGGACTCGTGACATGGGGACTTAGCCGGTTCACCTGGATTGGCAGCTGGTGGGGCAGGCCTCGATAGTTGACATGCCTGGCATGTCCTGACCTTAGTAGTTATGTCTGTTTCTATGCCTGGCCACCCGACATAACTCTTTGCCAGTGCCTTCATTCTGGCAATACCCGGATGTCCTTCATGTAAAGTATCTATTATCCCAGGCCTCAACCTTCTAGGGACAATGACACAGCAACCCTATAATAAATACCCCTGCTGGGTGGACATCTCATGCTGCCTGACTTTAAATGGTAAGAATTTGGTGTCTAATTTCCCTTCTCACCCAGTCCAAAACCTGTATTATTATTTGGTCTCTTGACGAACATTGAGCAATATCTGCTGCAGTCAGATGTAATTGTTGATCATCCAAAAAGAACACAGTTAATGATGGTGTGGAGTCAATTACAGGGGTTGGAAAGGACAACGGCTTAAAGTATCTGCATGACTAAGGTGTTTCCCAGCTCTGTATATTAATGTATATGAGTAGGCAGCAAGGAATATTGTCCACCTAGTCATTTTTTGAATCAACACTGGAGGACTTGAATGCAGGACTGTAGGACTTTATACCTTGTTCCTCTATATTTTACATCGATTTAAGTTCACCCTTTTTATCCAACATTTCCCCATATCTAACTGTTTGTTCCTTCTTACATATTATAGGATAAGAAAAAGCTTCAATAGTCGATAATGAAACTGGGATTTTCAAATAACATTGTCTTTTAATCTTCTCCCAATTTAACCACAAAGACTCCCATATATGATGTCTTCTAAAATAGCCCTGTGTTTTAGTTCCCTTATACCATAGAAAAGCATGCCAGCCCAACAACAAATCATGTCCTTCTAGCATCAACAATCTGGTCTTTCTTAATGTTATCAATTCCTTGGCCCACATCAAATTTGCAGCTTGGTAGTACAACTCCCAAATAGGCAGACCAAATCCTCCTCTAATTCTAGCATCCTATAAAAGTTTTAACATTATTCTCGCTTTCGTGCCTTGCCATATATACTTCAAAACAATTTTATTTAAGTCTTCAAAATAGTCTTTTCCAAGTTTAACTGGTATTGTTTGAAACAAGTATAAAATTCTGGTTAGGATATTCATCTTAATTGTTGAGATTCTCCCTATTAATGACAATTGTAGGTTTTCCCATTTCATTAAATCTTTTTTTTTTTTTTGAAAACAGTTTTATTAATTTTAACAACAAACAAAAACACATAAAACATAAAAACATCATCCTTTCCTTCATGGGTTTACAGACAGTGTATTGGTTGGTTTATCACTTTTTTTGTGCATCCATTTCATAGTCTCCATTGTAGTTATATTACATAATAGCTCATATTATCAATCAACAATTATATAGCCTGATATCATTATTAAGCAATCATTTGACTATAATTTTATTAATTCATACTTTAAGCGAGATAACTATAGTTTACTTAATTTATTTTATAGCAAATCATAAAGTCATACCAAGTCTATCTTAATAAAATTTTATATAGTATCATAAAAAAAGGAAATATGTATTCATTGTTTCCTAAGATTCTAAATATTCTATTATTATATTTTATTATCTAACCATTGATAGAAAAGGTCCCAAACATCATAGAATTGTTTATCTTCTTGTTCTCTAATTTCAAATGTCAATCTACTCATTTCAGCACATTCCAATATTTTCTTAATAATTTCTTCTTGTGATGGTATTTTCTCACTCTTCCAATTTTTAGCAAATACAATCCTAGCCGCCGTTAATACATTTACAATCAAATATTTCAAATTTTTATTGTATGTATCAGGTAAGATTCCCAATAAAAAAATCTCTGGTTTTAAATCTATATGTTTCTTTGTCATTTTTTCCAACCATATGTGAATTTTAGTCCAATATTTTCTAGCGTCCTCACAAGTCCATCACATATGGTAATATGAGCCAGGTATCTGATGACATTTCCAGCATTTTTCAGATTTATTCTTGAACATTCTTGCTATTCTTGTCGGGGGAAAATGCCACCTATAAAACATCTTATACAAATTTTGTTTATAGGTTGTTGACATTGTCATTTTATACTTTTGAGACCACAATTTTTGCGATTTCTCTAAATCAATCCCATATCCAAAATTCTTCCCCCAAGCAATCATTGTTTCTTTAACTTGTTCTTCCTCTAGTTTAATTTCCAGTAAATAACCATATAGTTTTTTAATCACTTTTTCATCAGTACCTGTCAAAATCTTATCTAAATCAGTCAATTTATCATAAAATCCCTCTGTTTTAGAATCTTTAACATACCTTGAGTGTATTTGCGCATATGAAAACCAATTCATCTTTATACCTTGTTCTTCTAGATTTTGCATCATTTTAAGTTCACCCTTTTCATCCAATATTTCCCCATATCTAACTGTTTGTTCCTTCTTGAATATTATGGGATAAGAAAAAGCTTCAATAGTTGATAACCAAACTGGGATTTTCAAATAACATTGTCTCTTAATTTTCTCCCAGTTTAACCATAAAGACTCCCATATATAATGCCTTCTAAAATAGCCCTGTGATTTAGTTCCATTGTACCACAGAAAAGCGTGCCAACCCAGTAATAAATCATGTCCTTCTAGTGTCAACAATCTAGTCTTTCTTAATGTTATCCATTCTTTAGCCCACATCAAATTTGCAACTTGATAATACAACTCCCAATTAGGAAGGCCAAATCCTCCTCTAATTCTAGCATCTTGTAGAAGTTTTAATTTTATTCTCGCTTTCTTACCTTGCCATATATACTTCAACACAATTTTATTTAAATCTTCAAAATAATCTTTGCCAAGCCTAATTGGTATTGTTTGGAACAAATATAAAATTCTGGGTAAAATATTCATCTTGATTGTTGAAATTCTGCCTATCAGTGACAATTGTAGGTTTTCCCATTTCTTCAGATCAGATGCTATCTGCTGTTTAAGTTTAATATAGTTATTCTCTTTCAATGTAGTACATCTTGATGTCAAATATATCCCCAAATATTTAACCTTGTTCATAACTTGAATTTTCAATAGATCTGCCAGCTCTTCTCTTTGTCTTAATAACATGTTCTTTGTCAGAATCTTTGTTTTATCTTTATTTATTTTCAAACCAGCCATCTCATCGTATATCTCTATCATTTCCAATAATTTTAAAGCTATCTCTAGAGGATCTTCCAGAATGAAAACCAAATCATCCGCAAAGGCTTGTAATTTAAATTCCTCCTTTTTGATTTTCATTCCTTTTATATTTTTGGTCCTCTCTAATATTTCTATTCAACACTTCCAAAGTCAATACAAATAACAAAGGTGATAATGGTCATCCTTGTCTTGTGCCTTTTCTTATGTTAATAGAGTCTGTAAGTTCTCCCTCTAACATTACTTTTGCCGCTTGCTTATAAATTTTCTGGCAAAACCCATCTGTTCCAGTAGTAGTAACATAAATCTCCAATTCACATTATCAAATGCCTTTTGGGCATCTAGGAATATCAAAGCCATTTGTTTATCAGGGTGCGCCTCATAATATTCCAGAGTGTCCAGAATTACCCTCATATTGTCTTTAATTTGTCTCTTTGGCAGGAACCCATTCTGATTGGGATAAATAAAATTATTTAAGTATCTTTTAAGCCTTTCTGCCAAAATTGAAGCAAAAATTTTATAATCTGCATTCAACAAAGAAATGGGTCTATAGTTCTTGATTTGTAATGGATCAGCCCCTTCTTTGGAATAAGTGTAATGTAAGTTTCTGACCATGTTTTAGGTATCTTCTTATTTGACATAACTTCATTCATGACTTCTAGCAATGGAATGTTCAAAGATTCTTGTAATGTTTTATAAAATTCTGCTGGTAGCCCATCTGGACCTGGTGCTTTTCCATTATTCTGTCTGTTAAGTGCTTCGGTTAGTTCCATCATTGTTATAGTACTTTCTAGCATTTTTTCAGTCTCATCAGGTATCTTAGGTAGGTTAGCATTTTGTAAATACTGTTTAACTTTTTCCTCATCAATATCCTCTTGTTTATATAGTTGTGCATAGAAGTCTCGGATAATTGCCTTTTTCTCCTTATTACCATAGCACATTTGGCCTTGATCATCTATTAACTGTAATATTTTCCTTGATTCTTTCTCCTTTCTCAATTTATATGCTAACCATCTACCTGGTTTATTTGCATGTTCAAAGTAGTTTTGTTTGGCACTTCTAATTTTCTGTGCCCATTCTTCTTTCTCTAATTGACCTATTTTATGCTTGATTATATCCAGTTTTAGTTTAATGTCTTTTTTCTGTGGCATTTTTTGTAGTTCTTTTTCAAGTCTTTTATGCTCATCTTCTAGAACTTTACTGGCTTGCCTTTTCCTTATGTTCTTTTTCCTTATATAGTCTATTATCAAGCCTCTAGCACAGTGGTCCCCAACCTTTTTGTACCAGGGACCAGTTTCATGCAGAAACACTTTTTCAAGGACCGGCAGGGGGGGGACTTTTTCAAGGAGGGGGGAGGGGGAGGAGTCCGAGTTTGGTGGTTTGCTTGCAGATGCTTCATTACCTGACTAGATAACATCTGATGTTGTTACCTAGTCAGGTAATAAAATGTCTGCCAGCAAACCACCAAGTTCAGGGAGGCTCAGGACAAGTCCCTGCAGGATGGCTGAGAAGCCCCACCTCTCAGCCCTGCCTCCCTCAGCCTCATCCCTCAGGTGTCTCCCTCCCTCCCTCAGCCTCATCCCTCAGGTGTCTGCCTCGTTCCTCTCTCAGTCGCTCTCTCGCTCCTCCACCAGCCCAGGAAGAAACTGCTTCAAAGAAACCAGCAGGGTGGCTTTTCCTGTCGGCGCAGCTCCTCCAAAGCACCCGTTCACCCCCACCCGCCACCAGCAGTTCAATCCAGTGCTCCGTTCTGCCTGCCTGCCTTTGTTTCTGGTTGCTTCGGAGCAGCTTCGGCTGAGTAAAAGAGGCGAATAGTTATTATTCTCAGCCAAAGCTACTCCAAAACAACCAGAAATGAAGGCAGGCAGGCAGGCAGGCAGAACGGAGCACTGGATTGAACCGTGGGCGGTGGGGTGGGGGTGAACGGGTGCTTCGGAGGAGCTGCGCTGACAGGAAGAGCCACCCTGCCGGCTTCTTTGAAGCAGTTTCTTCCTGGCTGGTGGAGGAGCGAGAATGCGATTGAGAGAGGAACGAGGTGGGAGGAAACCAAAGCCGCTGAGCCAGAGAGCAGGACAGGCTTTGGTTGCTTCCTCCCTCCCCTTCTTTCATTTGTGTCCTTGATCCCTGATCCCAGCAGCATTCACCAAAGGCGAAGAAAGCCGCCATTTTTATTTTATTTTTATTTTCTTTGTGGCCCGGTACCAAATGATCCACGGACCGGGACCGGTTCACAGACCAGTGGTTGGGGACCCCTGCTCTAGCATATGCCTTCATTGTGTCCCAGACATTCTGGGTTGAAGTATCTTCTTTTTTATTTTCTCTAAAGAAAAAGGCCAGTTCTTTCTCCATCCATTGTGTAAAGTCTTTTTCCTTTAAAATAGTATTGTTTAACATCCATCTCGATCTTCTTTTTTGTCCTTTCCATTTAATTGTCATTGGATTATGGTCTGCCCAGGTACTTGTTTCTATGTTTGTTTCTTGAATGTTAGATATTAATTCTGTTGAGATCCAAATCACATCTGTTCTGGACCATGATAAGTGTCTTTTTGAATAAATAGTAAATTGTTTGGTTTTAGCATTTCTTTCTCTCCATATATCTTTTAAGTTTATTTCATCTATCATTTTAAAAAAAAGGTTAAGGGAGAGTCTTTCTGTTTTGCTTTTCTGTTGTTGCTATATAGTCCAGTTTATTGTCTACAATCCCACTGAAATCTCCCATCATAACTATATTAATATAGTCCAGTCCCAATATTTTCATATGTAATTTTTTGTAAAAATCTTCTTGTTTATCATTCGGGGCATAAATTGCAACCAGGAGTGTTTTTGTATTGTTATCCACTATTTCAACCATTAATACTCTTCCCTCTTTGTCAGTATATATCAATTTTGCTGGGATAATTTCTTTAATATATAAAAACCACTCCTCTTTTCTTACAATGGGTCAGAGAAGTGAATATTTTCCCTAATTTTGGTTGTGCCAGTAATTGTTAATGTTGTTTTTTAATGTGTAATTCTTGTAAGCAAATTATATCAAATTTTAACTTCTCTTATTTATGAAAGGTTTTTCTTCTTTTGATAGCCGAGTTCAGTCAATTTATATTCATAGAAATCAATTTTTTTTCCTCCATGATTATGTTTTGTATTTAGGTCTAACAGCTCTCGTAGATCTTATTTCATGTTGTTCTTTGGTCTCCACTTGTCCACCTACTGCACCTTCTTCTTTTCCCATCTCTATTTGGTCCTCCTGAGATTCAGTTGAGATGATCTCTTTTTCTGTTTCTATTTCCCTTTTTTCAAAAAATTGATTGAAAATATTTCTGCTTTCTCAATTGAGTCAATTCTGTGTCTCTGGTCTTGCCATGTAAACATTAATCCTTCTGGAATCAACCATCTATAATTCACCTCCTTTTTCAATAACATTTTAGTCAGGAATCGATATTCTCTTCTCATCTCTCTCACTTTTCTGGGTACTTGTTTTAAAACCACAATCTCATTGTCTTTATATTTCAACGTCTTCTCTCTTGCCACTTGTAGTATTTGTGTTTTGATAGTTTTCTTTGTAAATCTGACACGAACCTCTCTTGGTAGATTGTTCGTCATCGCATATCTTGTGAAGACTCGATATACCTCATCTGCTCCATCCATCATCTTTTCCTCTGATATTCCCAGGGCTCCAGCCAAGATTTCTATCATTATTGCAGCCAAGTTTTGTCCTTTTTCTTCCTCTATATTTTGAAATCTGAGATAGAATTCTGACCTGTCCAACTCCCACTTCAACATCCCACTTTTGTCTTGTTCAACCATTGTTAATCTGCTGTCAATATTTCCAATTGTCACATCTCTTTGCTTATCTTTCTCTTCAATTTTTTGGAGTCTCTCATCATATTTCACCATCATTTGTTGAATATTTTCAATTTTTTCATCGGTCTTCCCAATTCTTTGTTCAATACTCTCCATCCTTTGTTCAATACTCTCCGTCTTTTGTTCATTTCTCAGCTCTTTGTTCAATGCTTTCTATTTTCTTTTCAATAATATCCAATTTCGTTTTAAGTTCTTGAATTCCTTGCAGAATCATCTTTAAATCCACTTGTCCTTTATCTTGCTTTGACATTATCTGGGTTAAACGTTGTCCTCCAGCTGTTGGTGAAGCAGGAGCAGAAGTTGAAATGCCAGAAGGTATGGATTTCTTACTCATTTAGGTAACTCGGGGTCTTCAAGCTCTTTTAATCCAATTAGTAGTGTGGTCAATTATAATCCAAATAGGAAAAGAGAAAAATAAGAAAAATAAGAAAAAGACAATAAAAAAGCCCCAAATTGAAAAGAAAAAGTTCTTCAGGTTCTTCACACCTTAATCCAATTGGAAGATCTCAAAAATAAAAATTAACCATCAAAAATGGATCAAAAATGGAGATGGAAAAGGCAAAAATCCCAATAGGAAAAGAAAAAAAATATTCTAAGGCTTTCCCTTTACAAAGAAAAATAAATAAATAAATAAAAAATAAATATACAATTATTACCAAATACTATGGGATTGAAGAGGAGGGATAAGACAGCTAAGAAAAAATAAAAAATAGCACACTGCGTTTTATTTAATTGTCCAAGGCTCTTATTATGGCTTCTCCACAAGTTTCAAAGCCAAGCTTCAAATATTCAATTGTTGATAGAAGTTCCGAAGAGCACCTGTAGAAGTTCCTGTAGAGCACCTGTAGAAGTTCCGAAGAGCACCTGTAAAAACATTCTCCAGTGTTCTTCCCTCTATCTTATCAAATTCCAGTGTCCTTGAGAGAGAGTTTTTCACAGTTCTCTCAGCTTCAAATAAAGTATTTTCAAGTCTCTAGTTGGCAGTGCTACAAAGTTTCTTTGATCCACTCCCCCTTCTTTCCCAAAAAAAAGCATAATAGAAAAAAAAAAGATATGTATGTATGTATGTATGTATGTATATAAAATTACTAAAGGGACCTTCTATTCTAAAAAATATGAACTGTCAAAAAGGAGAGAAAGAATAGGTAGATATAAGAGAAAAAAACAGTCCAGTTAATAATTGCTAAGTCGCAATGGAAGTTCAGTAAAAAAAAAAAAAAAAAGTAAAAGTAAAAAGCCAAGCCTCACTTTGACATTTCTCTTTAAAAAATCGCCGGTAAGCCAGTTTTGTCAAAAATCTTATAGATTTCGTCTCCTTCTTAGGGTGTCCTTAATTCCCAAATATTAAGTTAAAAAATGTCCTCACCAACCGGTACACTTTCTCTTTCAGTCTCTTCCTTCCGGAGCTGTCCCAGCTTCAGCAGCTTAATGGCTGCCTCTCCACTGATGGTAAAAGGGCTTCTCCTGGCTCAACCAGGGACTTTGCGATGTCCCTGGGATTCACAGAATGTGCCCCTTACTATCACCATCTCTACAGGATGGTTTAGGTCCATTGGGACCGACCAGGGGCGAAGATATCAGCTGCGATCTCAGAGCCCTGAGATTGCAGTTGTATTGCAGTGATGTGGCTCTGCCTTGTCTGCCCCATTTCATTAAATCTAACGTGATCTGTTGTTTGAGTTTAATGTAATTTCTCTTTTAATGTACTACATCTTGGTGTCAAGTGTATCCCCAAATACTTAACCTTATCCGTGACTTGAATTTTCAGTAGATCTGCCAGTTCTTCTCTTTGTCTTATTAACATATTCTTTGTCAAAATCTTTGTTTTATCTTTGTTTATTTTCAAACAAGCCACCTCACCATAAGTCTCTATCTTTTCTGATAGCTTTGGAGCTGTTTCTAAGGGGGTCTTCCAAAATAAAGGCCAGATAATCCGCAAAGGCTTGCAATTTAAATTCTTCCTTTTTGATTTTCATTACTTTGATACCTTTATCATCTCTAACATTTCTATTCAACACTTCCAAAGCCAATACAAATAGCAAAGGTGATAGAGGTCATCCTTGTCTTGTACCTTTTCTTATATTAATAGAATCTGTGAATTCTCCCTCTATCATTACCTTTGCCATTTGCTTATAGTATATGGCTTCTATTGCTTGGATAAATTTTCTGGCAAAACCCATCTATTCCAGTAATAATAACATGAAACTCCATTTCGCATTATCAAATGCCTTTTATGCATCTAAGAAAATCAAAGCCATTTGCTTCTCAGGATGTGCCTCATAATATTCCAAAGTGTCCAGAATTACTCTCATATTGTCTTTGATTTGTCTCTTTGGCAGTATTTTTTAAGTCTTTCTGCCAAAATTGAAGCAAATATTTTATAGTCTGCATTTAGTAAAGAAATAGGTCTATAATTCTTAATTTGCGATGGATCAGCCTCTTCTTTTGGAATAAGTGTAATATAGGCTTCTGACCATGTTTTAGGTATCTTCTTCTTTGCTATAACTTCATTCATGACTTCTAAGAATGGAAGGCTCAGTGATTCTTGTAGTGTTTTATAAAATTCTGCTGGAAGCCCATCTGGACCTGATGCTTTTCCATTGTTTTGCTTCTTAAGTGCTTCAGTTAATTCCATCATTGTTATATTACTTTCCAACATTTTTTCTGTCTCTTTAGGTATCTTAGGTAGATTAGCATTCTGTAGGTACTGTTTGACTCTTTCCTCATCAATATTCTCTTGCTTATATAGTTGCCCATAGAAGTCTCGAATAATTTCCTTTTCTCTTTATTTCCATAGCAAACTTGGCCTTGATCATCTATTAACTGTAATATTTTCCTTGATTCTTTCTCCTTTTTCAATTTATATGCTAACCATCTACCTGGTTTATTTGCATCTTCAAAGTAGTTCTGTTTGGCACTTCTAATTTTCTGTGCCAATTCTTCTTTCTCTAATTGATCCATTTTATGTTTAATTATATCCAGTTTCTGTGGTATTTTCTGTAATTCTTTTTCAAATCTTTTATGCTCATCTTCTAAAACTTTAATGGCTTGCCTTTTCCTTATGTTCTTTTTCCTTATATAGTCTATTATCAAGCCTCTAGCATATACCTTCATTGTATTCCAAACATTCTGGATTGAGGTATCTTCTTTTTTATTTTCTCTAAAGAAAAAGGTCAATTCTTTCTCCATCCATTGTGTAAAGTCTTTTTCCTTTAAAATAGTATTGTTTAACATCCATCTCGATCTTCTTTTTTGTCCTTTCCATTTGATTGTCATTGGATTATGGTCTGCCCAGGTACTTGTTACAATGTTTGTTTCCTGAATGTTAGATATTAGTTCTGTTGAGATCCAATGCATATCTATTCTGGACCATGATAAGTGTCTATTTGAATAAAAAGTTTGGCTTTAGAACTTCTTTCTCTCTGTATATCTTTTAAGTTTATTTCATCTATTGTTTTAAAAAAGGATTTAGGGAGAGTCTTTCTGTTTTGTTTTGCTGTTGTTGCTGTATAGTCAAGTTTATTGTCTACAATTCCATTGAAATCTCCCATCATAACTACACTGACATAGTCCAGTCCAATTATTTTCATATCTAAATTTTTATAAAATTCTTCTTGTTTATCATTCGGAGCATAAATTGCAATCAGGCATGTTTTCATATTATTGTCCATTATTTCCACCATTAATACTCTTCCATCTTCATCAGTATGAATCAATTTGGCTGGGATATTCTCTTTAATGTGTAGAACCACTCCTCTTTTCTTACATAGAGTCAAAGAAGTAAATATTTTCCCTAATTTTGGCTGTACCAACAAATGTTCATATTGTTCTTTAATATGTACTTCTTGTAAACAAATTATATTGAATTTTAATTTCTCTAATTTATGAAACATTTTCCTTCTTTTGACAGCTGGGTTAAGTCCATTTATATTCATTGTAATCAGTTTTTGCTCTTCCATGATTATATTTTGTAGTTAAGTTTGGCAGGTCTCATAGATCTTGGTTCACGTCGTTCTTTTGTTCTCCACCTGTCCACCTACTACACCTTCTTCTTTTTCAGTCTCCATTTGATCCTCTTGGAATTCAATTAATGAAATCTCTTTTTCTGCCTCTTCCTCTCTCCTTCCAAAAAATTCTGCGTGGAATAATTCTGCTTTCTCAATTGAATCAATTCTATGTCTTTGTTCTTGCCATGTAAACATTAGTCCTTTTGGAATCAGCAACCTGTAATTCACCTCTTTTTTTCAATAACCCGGGGCCTGTGACAGCCACCACTTGGCTGGGCAAACAGAGAGGATTATCCCCCAAATTCCTAGCATATACAGGGCCTGAGGGAGATAAAACCTTCCCATTGATCTTAAAAAGATTTGCTTTTAAAGAAATCTTTCTTAGATAGCCTCCAAAATAAGGTAAATGAGTTACTTTGAATTGTGTAGTTATTTTGAGATATTGTCAATGAAAAGAACAGATACAGGCTTACGCATAGCCAGAAATTCCACAAATGCGGCTTACAACCATAATTAAGCCCAACATTTATTGCTTTGCCCTGATCGGGTTGTGTAATCCATATGTTTTTGCAGGGTACGAGTTTCAGATTATGGGATAGTTTTTTTCCGAAACCAAATTGTTTATTAGAGAGTAGGTTGTTTGTCTCTAAGTGGAGGTTAATGGATTGGTTAATAATTGATTCTATGACTTTACAGGTGACGCAGCATAAAGGGATTGGTCTATAATTTTCCAACTAGGCTGGGGTCTCCCTTTTTGAATAGGGGGATGACTGTGGCTAGTGACCATAGCTTTGGCAAGGAGCTGGTCCTGAAGGATTTTTCAAAGATTATGCTTAGAGTTCGGCTATGGCACTGGACAGCTTTTTTAAGAAGTAGTCACATATTCCATCCAGTTCAATAGATAGAGATGGTTTCAGATTGCGCAGTGATTTTTCAACATTGTCTTCTGTAAAATCAATATGTATTAGATCATTGTAGTTGTCTGTGGTTCAATTAGGAAACACTGGGCATGATCCATTGCTGTTGACAAATACTGAGCCAAAGAATGTGTTAAAGAGGTTGGCTTTAATGGTGTCATCATTGCACCATTGTTACCATTAGGTCCTTTAACAGGTGGGATGGACCTTGAGTCTTTTAGTTTGTTGTTTACAAAATTGTAGAAAGTGTGGGTGGAATTGGTGCATAGAAGGGTTTCCTCTTGTTTAATGTGATAATTGGTGCATTCAGTCTTTATCTGGTGGTATAAATTTTTGTATTGGCTTTTGAAGTTGGAAATGTTACCAGAGTTGTTTCTTCACCAAAGTGATCTCATTAGATTGAAGTTTCCTTATTGTTATAGGTAATCTGTTTTTTTTCTGGTTTGGGCAGTTTTTATTGGTACGTATAGTTTGATGACTCTTTTGACTTCAAGTAAAAGTATGTTGGATGGTCTTCAATAGTATTGCATCCAGTGAGTAGAGATTGCCAATCAAGGGATGAGAGACCGTTGTCTATAACTATCATAGTTGTCTTTTTTGAAGTTATAATTGGGGATCCTGTCATTATGATGATTTTTGTGTGGATGTATGTTGAGACAAAAGTCAACCATGTTGTGGTCACAGTTGGAAAATTGAATTCAAACTATTGCAGAAGATGCGATCGAGGCAGTTGTTTAGTGTAGTATTATTGGTTACTAGTTGTTCCAGTCCCAGATTTGTTACAGCATTGTAGAATGTTGCATGTATAGGTTCAGTTTTACATTCGTTTAGGGTCCAGTTAATATAAGGTAGATTGAAGTCACCAAGAAAGATATAAGTGTGTGGGCAGGATGTTGCCCATGTTAGTAGTGAATTTAGCTTGTTTACATGTTCAGTGTCATAATCAGGGGCTCTGTAACATAGTAAGAATTGAAATGTGATATTTAAGGATAGTTCACAGATGATGGTCTCAGGAAGAGCAAGCTCTTGGGTAACTTGGATGTTTTTTAGATGTAAGGACTATTTATAGAAGATAGCAACACCACCTCCTCTATGGATTTCACGATCTGATCGGTAAACATGATAGTCTCTTACTGTGGTAAAGGAGTCAGGGAGAGATGCATTGAGCCATGTTTCACAGACAAATATGTCAAATTTAGCTGTATTTAAGAAGAGGAGAAATTCAGGTATTTTATTCACAAGGCTTTTTGTATTGAGTAGCTTGCATTTAAGGCCAGTTGTAGTTGGAACTGAGGTAGTTAGGGGTGTGCATGCCTAGTTTTGGGTGATGGTGGATTGATTGAAGTAGGGTTGGATGCTGAGCTACAGGTTTTGTGACTTACTTTTGATACAGTCAGCATGGTAGTCAATGTACAGGTCCTTCTCTCCATTGTCTAGACATTTTTTGAGTTCTGTGCAGAGTTCACGGGAGTGGACATATTGCTGTAAGGTTAGATCAGGGCAAGAACAGAGTTTCTTATGCTTAGTGTTGCTTTTGGCGAGTGAATTTATAGTATAAATGAATTTACGTTTGTTAGATTCATTTTTGCAAATGACCCTGAAGAAGTGTGGGGCCACCGAGCCATCTCTGTTTTTGAACTCTAGGCCGATGTGGAAAATGTCAAGTATTTCATCAGGGCAGATGTTGATGCTTGATAGTCACTGATGATGTTGCAGACAATTGTGATTTCATCATTGTCATTGATGTCCTCTAGTCCAAATAAGATGGCGTTTGGACACTTCCGTTCACACTCAGCAGCTTCTCTGATGAGGATTGGGATATCATTATTTGTTGGATTTGTGGGGTTTTTTTGTGAATAGGGTTGTGGTTGTTGGGTAGAGATATGGTTTGTAGCTATTGGATGTTCGGGTTTTTGTGTTGTGTCTTTTTTTTTTTCAAGGTTAGTTAATTTGTCTTTTAAAGTGTCAGGGATGCTACTACGGTGTCAAGGGATGTGATTTGTGTTTCTATGGGACCAACTCTTTCAAACAGGGCAATATATTTGTCCAGATTGGGTTTGCATGATGGGCAGAAATATTGAAATTCATGGTTGGATAATTCTAGGATTTGAGTCATTTGCTTGGGTAATCCCAAGCAGCCATGGTGAGCATAATTGTCACATAGGGAACATTTGGTGGAATTTTCATTATCCTTTAGAGTTTCATTGTATATAAGAAATGTGCAGGAGTCTTGTGGTTCAATGGTGGGGATTTCTTTCTCTTTAGGTTGTGTTTTAGAATTAAGGGGATGAACATTCTGAAACTCTATATTAGGATGCTAATTTTGGTTTGCAACCCACAGGTGAAAATATATTTCATTTTGAGACTTTATTGCTTATATTGTCCATATATATAAACTATGTATATTTTGATATTTTCAGTGTAGGGACACCTTCATTCAATTTAAATCCAGCAAGCAATCCTTTTTTCCATATTTTTCCTTGATTCTTGTGAATAATAGCTCTCTCTCTTTAGTTTAGTTGACTTATGGCTCTTTTGCCCAAGAAGAGTTCCAGACTACTAAGTTATCTTCACTTTATTGCATGGTACCAAATGAGGAGCATCAGTATACTGGAGTTATACAACTTCTTGTTCATTTTAAATGGATGTGGATAGGAGTCTTCACTCTTGATACGAATAAAGGAGAACATTTCTTCCAGAAACTGCAGTCATTGCTTTCTCAGAATGACATGTGTATAGCTTTCTCACAAAATATTCCACAATTAGTTAATTTGGAAAACATGTCTGAATTATTTCAGGGAAACTTAATTATACATAATAAACTGATAGATCAGAATGCAAATGCTTTTCTTGTCTATGGAGAATCATGCACAATTTGTTGGCTCAGAATTGTTGCATTTCTGTGTGAGCTAGAGATCATATCATTTAGAAAAGTTTGGATCCTGATGAATCCAACTGATTTCATACTGACAGTATTTCAAAGAGGTTTTGATCTCCATTTGTTCCACGAGGCTCTGTCCTTTATTGCGCACTCAAGAGAAGTTCAAGGCTTCAAAAAATTTCTTCAAGTCATCAAGCCTTCAACCCACAAAAGTTGATTTTTTCAAGAAGTTTGTGAGCAATTGTTTGACTGTTCATTTTCAAATGAAGACTTATCTGAAAAAAATTGCAGTGGAAAAGAGAATTTGGGGGATCTGCATCCGCCTCTGTTTGAGTTGCAGATAACTGGCCAAAGTTACAGTATCTACAATGCTGTTTATGCAGTTGCACATTCTTTGCATGAAGCAGTGAGTTCAAGATTCAGAAAGAGAGAGATTCAAAGGATTGAATTTCCAGATCTTCAGCCTTGGCAGGTAATGTCTCAAAGGATGTTTGACCTATGTTTTGTTTTATTTTTTTAATATATGTTTCAATCTGAACAATGTATTGACTGGGTACAGTTAGTTTTGAGTAGAGTAACAACAATAATCATAATGGCAATCATAATATACATATCAATATTAATCACATAGTAATAATATGATTAGTTCATCCATCGTTTAAAAAAAATCAATACATAATTAATTATCTTTTTAATCTTTTTAGTTTCTAACCTCTGTTTCTGTTAGTTAGCCATTGGTAAAACAAGTCCACTGTTAAAAAGTATTCTGTTTCTTTCTTTTCTTTTCTTTTAAGTGTTAATCTATCTATCTCGGTGTTGTAGAGCGGCGGAGATATGAGGCTGAGCCAGGGCAAACGTTTAAAGGCTTTATTGAATAAAGGGTTGCAGCGTCTGCCAGGCTAACTCGGCAGATCAGCTGGCGGCAACAGCTGATACCGTTTGACAGCTCCCTTTTATAGCCGGCTGTCAAATGGTATCAGCCAATGGGAGAGGTCGGCGCTCCCGCTTGAACGGCGGACCTGGTTGGGAACTCCAACCAGTCCTATAGACACAACACTCCTTTCCCCCAGCCAGGAGCATGCGTAGTCCTGCAAATATGTTGGTCGTCTGCGATGGCGGCAGGACCGTCGAAGCCCAGGAAAGCCGCTGGCTGGAACAAAGTCCTCGGCCCCGGGAGCATTTCGGAGGCCGTTGAAGAGCGGGCTCGGTCGGCGAGGCCCTTCCGTGGATCTGGTAAGCCTCCCTGTTCGGTTTGTCTTTGGCGCGTCATTCGGCCGGGGCAGTAGACTGGCTCGCTCGGCTGTGAGTTCAGAGTCCTTTGTCAGTAGACCAGGCCCGGCTGGGAGTGCTCAGTGTCTCTCAGGTTGATCGGGGCCTTAAGGGAGCGTTCGGCATTGGCTGGGTAGACCGGGCCCTGCAGGGAGCTCTCGTCGTCAGCGAGGTAGATCGGGTCCTGTAGGGAACTCTCGGCTGGGTAGACTGGTCCCGGCAGGGAGCCTTCAGTGCTGGATGGCTGGGCTGAGTAGATCGGTCCCTTGGCGGTTGCTGGGTAGTCTGGGTCACCGGTGTTTGCTGGGTAGACTGGATCGCTCGTTTGGTTGTGGAAGCCATCAGCTGTGCCTCTCCATCGCCTCCTTAGCTGGTCCACGTGTCTGCACCACAGGCGTCCATCTTCCAGGAGGACTCTGTAGGATCTCGGCCCTGCAACTGACACAACCTGTCCAGGTACCCACAGAGGGTCCCCTGCATAATTCCTGGCATAAACCAGGTCATGCAGGGCAAAATCCCTGACCAAGCTGTCAGATCCAATAGGGGTATCTGGGCAGTAATGGGGGTGTAGCCTGTCCAGGGAGGTCCTAAGGCATCTCCCCATTAAAAGTTCTGCAGGAGATTTATTTGTGGTGGTGCATGGGGTCATATGTTGGCTAAGAAGGTAACGGGACATTTTGGAGTGCCAGTTTTCCTGGCCAAACCTAGCAAGTGCCTCTTTTACTGACCTGACTGCCCTTTCAGCCATCCCATTGCTAGCTGGGTGAAAAGGGCTGTGAGGATGTGTCTGATACCCAAGTTGGCAACGTACATACTAAACTCACAAGATGTGAACTGGGGGCCATTGTCAGACACCAGCGTGTCAGGGAGTCCATGGGTAACAAACAAACGGGTCAGGGCCTTAACAATTGCTTGAGTGGTTGTTGAAGGTAGTAGGGCCAAGTCTATCCATTTGGAATATGAGTCTACTACAACCAAGAAGGTCTTCCCATGTACTGGTCCAGCCAGGTCGATGTGCAGGCGAGACCAAGGCCCCCCAGCACTTTCCCACCTGGTAGGAGTGGCTGCTGGTGGGGCGGGTCTGGTTGCTTGGCAAGGTTGGCACGAGCTTACCCAGCTGGAGATTTGGGCATCCATGCCTGGCCACCAAACGTAGCTGCGGGCCAGGGCCTTCATCCTTAAAATGCCCGGGTGGCCCTCGTGAAGGACCTTTAGGATGGGTACACGGAGAGTGGCTGGGATGACCACCCTTGTCCCCCACAACAGACAACCCTGTAGGTTTGACAATTCTTGCTTGCATATTTTGAAAGGAGTGAAGTCAGGAGTGTATTGTGTTTCCGGCCACCCCCTTCCCACCCAGTCCAGAACCTGGGCAATTACCCTGTCTTTTTTTGAGTGCGTTGCAATGTCTTCAGCTGTAACAGGCAGTTTAAGTTCATTTATTTCAAAAATGGCATGAATGGGTGCTGGGTCTTTGACTGGAACTGGCAGGGGGCAGCGACTAAGGGCATCTGCATGACTTAAGTTTTTTCCAGGGCGATGCACCAATTTAAATGAGTAAGCAGCCAGAAACAAGGTCCACCTGGTCATCCTAGGTGATAGTACCTGTGGGGTTTGCTTGTACCCTGACAAAAGCCCCAGAAGTGGTTTATGGTCAGTTATGAGTTCAAAGTGGTGCCCAAATAAAAATTCATGAAACTTTTTTACTGCAGCTACTGCAGCCAAGGCCTCCTTATCTATTTGGCTGTAGTTTCTTTCGGCAGCAGAGAAAGTCCTAGAGAAGAAGGCAATTTGTGCCTCAGAACCATTTGGGAGCCTGTGGCTTAGAACTGCCCCAATACCAAAGGGGAATGCATCAGCAGCCAGGACCAGGGGAAGTTGTTGATTAAATTGGATTAAAACTGCATCAGATGTAAGTAAGGATTTGACTGACTTGAAAGCGTGGGCTTCCCTGGGTCCCCAATGCCAGGGGGATTCTTTGTCTAACAGTCTGTGTAAGGGTTCTGCAATGGATGCTTTATGAGGAAGAAATGAAGCGTAAAAGTTCAGTAGACCCAGAAAGGCTTGGAGCTCCGTCTTGTTAGTTGGTGTGGGTGCCTCGTGGATCGCCCTTACTTTGGATTCAATTGGGTGAATGCCAGAGGAATCAATCCTATACCCCAGAAAGTCCACTTGCTTAGTGGCGATGGTGCACTTCTCCCTTTTGAGTTTGAGGCCATGCTGCCTAAACCTGTCTAGGACTGCTCTGACCCTTTGTATGAGCTGAGGTCTGTTAACTGCTGAAACTAAAATGTCATCGAAGTAAGGGACAACCCCTGGGAGACCTTGGAGAATCCTTTCCATGAGGGACTGGAAAATACCTGGGGCTACACTCACACCAAATTGGAGGCATTTGCATTTGAATGCCCCCCTATGAGTGACTATGGTTTGCAGCTCAGCTGTCTGATCATCAACAAGGAACTGTTGGTATGCCTGGGACATGTCTAATTTTGCAAAGATGGTGCCGGGTTCGAAAGTGTGTAATAGGTGTTGGATAACAGGGACAGGGTATGTGCTGATCTGCAGATAACGATTGAGGGTGGTCTTGTAGTCAGCGCAGATTCTCACGCTGCCATCTTTCTTAAGTGGGGTGACTATGGGGGTCTCCCATTTGGCAAAATCAGTTGGCTCTAACACCCCTTGCTTTAGTAACTTATCTAATTCTAAATCTAACTTTGGACGGATGGCAAAGGGTACTCTGCGTGGCTTAAGGCGAAGGGGAATTGCCTGGGGGTCCACAGTGAAGGAGATGGGGGTGCCAGATAGCAGCCCAACTCATTGCTAAAGACATCAGAATAATCTGTGAATAGGGTGTCTACTTCAGAGGTTGAGACAGCATGGATTCCAGTTATGCTAAGGCCGAGGGAAGGGAACCAATCTAGTCCCAGCAGACTGGGGAGGGCACCATTAACAACCACCAAAGGCAAATGGCCTTTAAAACCTTGAAACTGAACTAAAAACTTGCCTTTCCCGAGGACAGGGATGTTCTTGCCCTGGTAGTCCCGCAGGGTCAGGTGGCATTTCTGCAGCTTCTTTTTTGAAAGCCTGGGGTGAATCTTCTTCAGGGTCTCCCAGGAGATGATTGAAAGTGCAGATCCCGTGTCCACCTCCATTCTGCAAGGCTTACCTTCTAAGAAAACAAAAATACTTATTTTGTTAGAAGTCTTGGAAGTGTGGTCTGCGTGGTAGCAAGTATAGCAGTCTTCCACTTGCCTTTGGAAATTAGCAGTAGGTTGAGGTCTCTGAGGGAAGGTTTGCCCTGCTTGGCAGACTCTGGCTAGGTGGCCTTTCTTCTGACAGTTTAGACAAATGGCATTCCTGAACCTGCAGGATGCTCTAGAGTGGGAACCCCCACAGCCCAGGCAAATGGGAGGTTGCTTGGGTGTGAAGTTGTTTCTTTGCCCTGCTCCTTCCTGTGGGGGCCTTTGTTGCCTAAGGCGGTTTATGTCTGTTGTGCCTATGGGGTCTTCTTCAAGGGAGACTTCCTCTGAGTGAATAGTGGAGCTGCTAGGTCTGATAGGAGTTCCTTGAATCTCAGCTGCTGATTGGGCAGAGAGCTCAGCAGCTTGGGCTTCTTCTATAGCTAAGGCTAGGGTTAAGTCTTTTTTGGCTAGCAAGCGTCTTTGAAGCCTAAGGTCCCTAACCCCACAGACAATCTGATCTAATAGCATGTCTTCTAGGTAGTCTCTGAACCCACACTGTAAGGCAGCTGACCTCAGAGCTGCCATATACTCACTAATTGACTCCCTCTCAGCCTGCCTTCTGGTTCTGAAGGCATGTCTCCTAGCTATCTGTGAGAGTTTAGGTGAGTAGTGATTGGAAAGAATCTCTTGGAGTTCTTCCCAAGGGATGTTTCTGACAGAGCGAGGGGCAACTAGTGCTGTGGCGGTGTCAAAAACCGCAGCCCCACAGTAACTGAGGAAGAAGGATTTTTTCCTGTGCTCAGCAGCGTCTGTTAGATCGATAGCGTCGAGGAAGTAGATGAACCGGTTTTTGTATGACTCCCACGTTTCTTCGGCTGGCTTGAAGGGTGGGAATGTCGGGTTGGTGTTCATCTTGAGGCAGCAGTGCCTGTCACCTCAGCTGCTGTGGTTTCGAAAATCGCACTCTTAGAAGAGCGTTTTGCGGCTGCGCCTGTCAGGCGGCGTCTGTCTCCTCGGCTGAGGAGGCTTTAAATATCGCGCTCTTGGTGAGCGTCGGCAGCTGTGGCTTCAGCGCCCGGTGGCTTCGCTCTTTTGTTTAGTGACCAGCTCTTCGTATCGGACGTCTGGTAGCCTCTTATGGTATCCCGCCCTTGTCACCAGTGTTGTAGAGCGGCGGAGATACAAGGCTGAGCCAGAGCGAACGTTTAAAGGCTTTATTCTATTGAATAAAGGGTTGCCGCATCTGCCAGGCTAACTCGGCAGATCGGCTGGTGTCAACAGCTGATACCATTTGACAGCTCCTTTTTATAGCCGGCTGTCAAACGGTATCAGCCAATGGGAGCGGTCGGCGCTCCCGCTTGAACGGCAGACCTGATTGGGAACTCCAACCAGTCCTATAGACACAACACTCGGCACATTTCAATGTTTTTTATTACACTTTCCTCTGCAGGGATCTCTTCATTTTTCCATTGCTGTGTAAACACAATTCTTGCTGCCAATTAACACATGTAAAATGAAACGAGTATTCCCTTTATTATAATATTCTGGTAAGATACCTAACAAGAATATTTCTGGCTTTAAATCTATGTTTTGGTTTATCAATTTTTTCTAACCATGTATGTATTTTAGCCAGTATTTTATTTTACTTTTGGGCATGTCCACAACATATAATAATATGAACCTGGTATCTGATTACACTTCCAACATTTAGTTGACAGATTTTCAAATATCTTCGCTAATCTTTCCACTGGTAAATGCCACGTATAAAATATTTTGAATAGATTTTCCTGTCACTTTGGTCAAAGGAGACTTATCTCTTGTTGTTACTTCCTCCTGTGTCTGACCCAGCCTGGAATGCTTATCTCTAGGAGGTGATGTTAGTCTGCCAGCTACTGTAATTTGTTGCTTTGCTCGTGACCTTGTGGTTGACCAGCTCGTTCTTCATTATACCTGTCTGCTATAACTTGAGGCAGCTTTGGATGAGTCCAAATGCCCAGGGATGGGAGGGGGGGTGCCATCGGTCTCTGCTCCCCAATGGGAAGTGGACTCTACTCCTCCTGAAGAGTCTTTCCTGCTGTTTTAGTGCTTGGTAGGCCAGTGGTAGGCTGGTGTATACACACACACACACACACACACACACACACACTCATAAATGAATTTTCAACCTTATTTGTATAAGTTGTACTTCTCCCTAAGACTAGTAACAAAATATTGTTTTTTGTGTATGTGTAAGCTCAGAATATATTCAGCATTTAATATCTTGGTTTCTCCTGATGTTACCTTCATAACTTGTGAGGACAACCTTCTTATAAGAGACTCATTATAAGTCCAGTTAACCTAATAAATCTTTAAATGAGAGCTCGCCAGTTAATTACAGTTTATAACATAGTTTAGAATTAAAAAGAAAGTGTACTGAATAAAACAAGGACAATTTACCTGATATCTACCAAAAAACCCACCTGAACACATCATTGGAATTTATGCTAATTTATGCTAATTTCTGAACAAATTCAGGAATTTGTTAATTTCTTCTTCTTTTTCTTTTTGCTCATATAAAAGTATGACTGGAGGGCCACAATTTCCTCATTTAAGCATGGCAGAGAAATAAGAATCAAGTTAAATCTAAACTTCTAGTTGCAATTTAAATAAATTCTACTGCGAAGCTGAATGAATAAGGGGAACAAATTAAATTAACATTAAAAATGACCATTGTTAAAATTGTAAAGTACAACTAACAAATATTTGCATGGCTCAGGTCAGTTTAACTGCCAATGAACTGTCACTTGTTCTGCCATTTTCCAGACTTTTACTTCCATGAAAACATAAAAATAAGGGAAACCAAAAAAGCTTCATTAGACATGGGAAGATTTGTGAATTGATCTAATATTCATATAAAGGGTGTTGCCTGTAGAACCTACTAATGTTATCTCATAGAAACATCACAAAGGCCAGGACAAAATTCATGAACTACAGTAATGTACTTTTCCTATATTAAAGATTCATTCCTAAAAGAAATAAACCTTGACTGTTCTTTGAAAGGACAAGTACTAAAGCTAAAGCTCAAATATTTTGTCCACCAAATAAGAAGAGAGGACAGACTGGAAAGATTGAAGGCAAAAGGAGAAAGAGACTGAAGAGCATGAAATAGGTAGATAGCATCATTGATACAGTGGGTATGAGTTTGGGCACATTTAGGGAAACAGTGAGGATAGCAGGGGATGATATTATATGGTCCATGAGGCAGTGAAGAGTTGGACATGATTTAGGAACTGAACAACAACAATATCGAAAGTAAATTTATGTGATTTTTTGTTTTGCTTGTTAAACCACACTACTTTTTCAAAATAAAAATACTCTTTAGGAAGGAGAAAAGCTAGAGGGTTTAAAGAATTATATTGGAATGAATCTAAGAGATTCTCCATCTGCTCTGTTATTCAAATCTATCAACAGGGTTTTCTTCTCCATTTTTGGAAATTGTCTCTATTGTAGTAATTTTCAAAAAAATGTTAGAAAGACTGCATTTTAAGAGTAATTGCACTTTATTTTAGGCCAATCTTAAATGATGCAATAGAATTAAAACTGTACATACATAGAAACACAATCAAACTGAGAACAATTGGAAACAACTCAAAAAGAATAGCATGTGGCTATTAATAAAACTAGGGAATGCATAATGACAAATTCCTTGACTTTTCCCCCCCAGATATGGATGACTGTTTTGAATGTTCAGAAGATCACTATCCAAATAAGGAAAAGATAAAATGCATTGTGAAGCTGGTGGTCTTTCTAAATATTGAAGAAACCCGAGGAATTGGTTTAGCTTCAATTGCTCTATCTTTCTTCTTCCTCACAATGTGGGTACTTGGCACTTTTATTAAGTAAAGGAATACTCCCATTGTCAAAGCCAACAACAGGTCCCTCACCTACACCTTGCTTGTCTCTCTTCTGCTCTTTTTTCTTTCCTCTTTGTTCTTTCTCAGTCAACCTGGCAAAGTGACCTGCCTTCTCTGACAATCAGTGTTTGGCATCACCTTCTCAATAGCCATTTCTAGTGTCCTGGCCAAAACTATTACTGTGGTTGTTGCTTTCATGGCCACTAAACCAGGATCTCAGATGAGGAAATGAGTGGGGAAAAGACTGACCTTTTCTATTGTCCTTTCCTGCTCTCTCTTACAAGTATATATTGGTATTCTTTAGTTGTCAATATCTCCCCAATTCCCTGAGCTGGACATGCACTCAGAGTCCCAAGAAATGATTTTACAATGCAATGAGGGGGCAACTTCATTCTTCTACTGTGTCTTGGGCTACATAGGTATCTTGGCTATTTCCAGCTTTAATGTGGCTTTTCTTGCCCGTAAATTCCCCGACAGCTTTAATGAAGCCAAGTTCATTACCTTCAGTATGTTGGCCTTTTGCAGTGTGTGGATCTCCTTCTTTCCAGCCTATCTGAGCACAAAAGGAAAAGCCATGGTAGCTGTGGAAGTCTTCTCCATCTTGCCCTCCAGCGCTGCGTTACTGGGATGCATATTTTTGCCAAAATGCTACATCATTGTTTTCAGGCCTCAGCTAAACCACAGGGAGCAACTCATAAAGAGGGCTTAGTACCTCATATATTTTTCTTGCTATACTAAAAGAAGAATACAAAGCTTATTTGTTGTGTATATGAAACTTATAGAAACTATTTCTGTGAAAGGAAGATTTTTGGAAGCTTATGATTATTAAGATTTATTACTGTCACCCATTAAAAAAAGAAGTGTTCATGTTACTGCATTTTCAAATATTTTTGAAGATTGTTTAACTTAATGAATAGAATACAATTCTTTATTGGGCAAGTGTGGGTGGACACACAAAGAATTTGTTTGGGTGCAAATACTCTCAGTATACATAAAAGAAAAGATACATTCATCAAGAGTCAGTCCCTTTCAGCCTTTTAACACCTCACCTCAAGAAGATTTTGAGAATCTACATTTCTTGGGTACTCTTAGGAGATTTCAGATATTGAAATAAAGTGATGTGAAATGTATTTTTTCTGCCTCATCCTTCACAGTTTTTATACTTTCTATACATAAACTACTGTATCAATATAGTAAAAAGCTGATTAACATTTTATGAACACATATTTGGAACAGTTTTCAAATGTTTAGGGTTCTTTGTAATGTAAAATTTAGAAAGTTTCTGAATCCTGGACATTTAATTGAATTCGTAGGTCACAAGCAGTTATTCTGGAAATGAAATGAAATAAAGTGATGTGAAATGTATTTTTTCTGTCTCATCCTTTAATTGACACATATACTTCTCATATATGTACTTATAAAATTTAATTTGCTTTGGTATACATTCTTCCTCTGTAACCTTTCCATGGAATTGTGGAAAAACAAATTGTGGATATATCAAGATGTAGTGTTCTGTTTGTTGCTCTTTAGAAGAATACCCAAAGCTACTAAGGACAGAATGAAATTGTTATGATGGGGAAGTGATAAAAGATTGAATAAGTAAATGATTGCCCATCCCCAGTTAATTAAAAAAAAATGTCCTACTTTCTAGTGCTTTGGAAAATAAGCTGACTCCCCTCTTCTTTATGGCAGCCTTAAAAAAGATAAACAAAATACTGAATTGGTGGATAGATTTTTTTTCTCTTAACATCAACTGTGAACAATAAAGGAATCCACACTCAACAAATGTTGGTATAATTTTGAAGCTTTGATGAATATCATGTTCTACCATCTTAGGGATAGATTCAGGTAATCAATTCTAACACTTGTGAAAAATGGTCATACGTTACTTTTTTCGGTGCCATTATAACTTTGAATGGTCACTCCACACAAGCAAAATACCAGCAAAGGAGGGGAAAAAAATGTTCCTGAGACAGGAAGTCTAGTCCTGCCAAGAAAGTAATAAGGGTTAATGGAGAGGCAGTTTCTTTAAGCAACACCAGAATGTTACCTTCCTGCCTTTTTTACAGGATTAGGCCAATAATTTTTCTAACAACCAGTTCTCCGAACTGCTTAGAATGTTAACAACCAGTTCTAGCATATAGGTGTGAACTGGTACTATCCCACCCCTGGTCAAGATCCATCTGGATCTTGAGCCTATCTTCTTGGGTGTTAGCTAATAGACATCAGTACATTTTTAGAATAGGCTTAAACTTTCACCAGGTTATTATTTCTGGCCCTCATGACACAAGATTGACCTCAGGGAAGGACTTTAAAAACCAGATTCTGCAGATAAACTCTTCATTCTTAAAAATTGTTTACTTACAACTTGGCAGGGCTTCCAAAAAAAGGAAAAGAGATAGAAATTCATACTGCCATTGTTAATTTTTACCAGGCTACTATTTGCAAACAAATTAAAAATGAGAAATAGATCAAACAAAGATTAACTTCCTTTTAAAGGTCACATTCCATGAGAATATTTTCATAAGCCTGAAGACAAGTAAAAAAAAATATTAGAAGCAGGATTCCAGAGACAGACTGCACACTTTAAGAGAAATCAGAAGAGCCCATATGTTTAAATATTCATTTGTTTTAATTTCCCATTTTAAAGGAACATTGAAAAAAATAGTTTATGCTCATAAACAAATGGCATTTCCACTTTTCTTGAAGTTTTAGGGCCATATTTTTAACCTGTATATTTTTTTAAAAAATATACTATTATCAGGATTTCCAAAGACATTCCAAAGATTTTAGATGAACATCATAAATTTGGGATGATAAAATTCCTAAAATAGTAATTTAAATTATTTTTTTAACACAGCCGTAACCAAATTCTATCAGCATGTTGCTGTCTTCACTGTGAAGGAAATCAATGAGAATCCCAGATTCTTGACTAACATCACCCCTGGGTTCCAAATCTATGACAGCTACTTGGAATGATGAGTTATTAGACTACTTTAAACCTGCTTTTCAGCTCAGGTAGATTCATCCCCAACTATAAATAGGGCACCAAGGAAACCTTCCTGGGTATCATTGGTGCACTTGGCACTGATGCCTTCAATCCCATTGCTGAGATTCTGAGTCTTTATAAGTTTTCACAAGTAATAAGTAAAGTTAATATAAAGTTACTATTTCTGACCAAGGAAAAATAACAGTCATAAAATAGCCTCCTATTTTCAGTGGTGGAGAATATTCTGATTTGACTGGCAGTCCATTTCCTGGATCCATGCTCTGTTTTGGAAATATCTCTTGTTTTAATGGGTTCAACATTGAAAAAAACCTCATGATACATGATTCATGTTGGATCAAAGGCTTCCCTATTGAAGTATAGATTTAAGGATGGAATGAGATGCTTATTTGAATAACTCTCTCTGTAAAACTTGTATAACTCATAATATTTTGATACAAATGGAAAGAAAGATTCCCTAAACTCACACTCAGTTCTTAGTGAAATGCTTGCATCTATGTGTGGTTTTTCATTGTCATATTCTCTGAATTTTTCATGACCTCCCATCTATAATAAGTACTATCCCTATAAGGCCTCGTATTTTTCAAAATCGCTAAGGTGGTTTTTTTTTTTCATTGATGCACCAAGTTAACTTTGTTGTAGTGTATATTTGATTCTATAAGTAGCTGGGAAATACTGCAATGTTCAGTGAAAACTGCAGCATTATTCCTTTCTGAGCAAAAATGGTTTCTTTGGTTTCATGCTGAATTAGTAATTGCATTAAGATTTCCTATTGCACATCTTGTTTATTATTCAGTAGATAATTAATTTTCCTTAAAGAATTGAAATTACTATAATGTATTTATCTACTTAAAGCTCCAGAGATTTTCAGGAAAGTAGTGAAAAATAAAAAGCATAGGTGAGAGAGGTTATAAATTAATTAGTTCCATGAAGATCTTGAGCCTATGGAAAGAGTCAAACAGGGCTATTGGGTTCATTTCCTCCAGTATCTGTTCTTTCTTTGATTGGACCAATTTTAGACTTGGGTTGTAGAAATCTCAGTCATTATTTATTTTTGAATCTCCATTGAAATTAAAGATTTAGGTTGATGCTATTCTCTTAGAAGGTGTGTTGGGAAAATCCAGGATGCTAAGTCAGATCCATTGGTGTAGGTTGGTATGGTGGAGATCTCTTTTAGAAGATTTTTTGGCTGTTGATATACTGTTCTTCCTGATCTTCCCTGTGATGAAAGTGAATGCATTCAAGTGTCCAGAGGTTGATCCTTTTCCGGTTCCACATGAATGGTACCAACCAGGAGATCTCCTTATTGGAGGGATGGCTTCACAGATCATCTATGCATTCAGTGAGCATTCATTTTATAAGCATCCATTTCAGGAGTTATATGGATTTTCTGAGTAAGTAAATCTCATACTTTTCTTCACCTAATGATAATTTATAGAATCCACATCACAATGGTTTCAAGGGAGGCAGATAAGTCAGGCCAAGATTTCTTGATTTTTTTCCTGAGATTTCAGATCCTACGCTCTCTATAGAAAAAGTGATACAAGTATGAATTTGAATGCCTAAGAAATACCTAGATTACTAATGAGAACATGTATAGCTCAGATATAAACTATATAATTCTTGGTGCTATCTAGCTTGGTTATTTTTGGCAGATATTTTGTAATTGGCTTAGTTAATATTTTTAGTATTGTGAAGAGCATTGCAAAGCTTTTAATATGCTACTTACTGGGGAGGCAAATATTTGAAAGAGAACATTCAAGATCTGAAAGACCTGCACGTTTCCCAATACCTAGAATATAAATACATAAAAGTAGAAATTCATAATATAAGAAGAAAATGTTCAGAAATGATCACTCCTCATCAAAGAATGAAAAAATGTTCTGCACGATTAACATATTTTCTCAGAAAAAGGAGGAAATGACCAAAAATGGTTAATTAAATATATAAAAGTAGGAATTCCTAATATAAGATGTTCAGAAATAATCCCCGATCCCCATAAAAAGCATACAAGCAATACAAAATGGGGAAAATGTTCTTCACATTTAACAGATTTTCTCAGAAACAGGAAGAAATGGGAGAAAAAAAATGGTTAAAATAAGTGTAAAGAAGTGGAATTAGTTTAGCTTCCTTTAAATAAAACAGAAGATATCATCCTTCTCATTGGAAATTAATATAAAATATAAAAATATAAATTAGTGTATTATTTAATGCATGATATAGTGTAATGCACAACAACACCCACACCATGATACTTTGAAGCAGTATAAAAGGAATTTAATCTTTTTAATTCCAATCACAGGCACAAATGGCTATTCTTGATGACCGACTAATTCATTCACATTTTTACTTACAGTATGATTACAAAATTTTACCAACATGTCCTTTCCTTCGCCTTTGCTGTCAAGGAAATCAATAATAATCCAGAAATCTTGTCCAATATTACTCTTGGGTTCCATATGCATGATAGCTATTATGATGCAAGAATGACTTATCGGACCACCCTGGACCTGCTCTTCAAATCAAATAGACTTATGCCCAACTACAAATGTGGACTTGAGAAAAATCTCATGGCCATCATTGGAGGACTTGGTTCAGATACTTCATTCCATATGGCAGAAATTGTAGAGTTCTACAAAATTCCACAGGTACGTCCAGGAATGAGGAAATTTCTACAGATCTTAGTTAAGAACCTTTTTAAACATTTATCGTCATGTGTTTATCTCCACAGAAACATGATTGTAAAAAACTCCCAATCAATACTTAGCAAGAGATTGAAAATTAAAATTAGCTTGGATTGGTAAAGGTGGCTTTTAACTTGCTGGTATTTGATCATGTTCCAATGAGAAAAATAAAGTCAATTCTATAAGGATTTACATGAGAGAATCATTGAGATGGGACAAGATAATGTATGCATTTTGGGAGATCTTAATGTGGTAGTAGATATAAGGAAGGATTATTTTAGTAATGCAAAGAACAAAAAGAAAAGGAAAATTTTGCTCAGATCCTTTTTCAATATGACACAGGAACTAAATTTGATAGATCAGTGGAGGAGAATAAATTTGGGGGAAGAAGAATTCACGGTCTACTTTAACCCACACAAATCATGGTCTAGATTAGACATGGCATGAATGAACGCAGAACTAGGAAACCAACTAGATATGATAGAGATTATGACAAATGTATGGGCTGATCATAACCCATTAAAAATAATTCGGAAAGGAAGGAAAAGGAAGAATAGAAGATGGATACTTAATCCCCAAATTTTAAAGGAGAAAGATTTTGTAGAGGAAATTAAGAAAGAAATGGAACTTTTTTTAAAGGAATATACAGTGGAGCAAACACCATTACAGAATATATGGGATACAGCAAAGGTAGTCTTGAGGGGGCTGGTAACAGCATAAACAGCGAAAAGGAATAAGGAAAGATGGCAAAATCAGAATAAATTACAGGAGATTAAAGACCTAGAAAGTAATTACACACACACACACACACACACACACACACACACACACACACAAAAACAAGATGAAAAAATGAGGAGATGATTCTTACTAGGCATAAATTGGACATTATAAATCAGGAAGAGAGCATTAAAGAGGTGAAAAGGGCAAAACAGATTTTTTTTTTTTGAACATGCAAATAAACCAGGGAGATGGTTAGCCCATAAATTAAGGTTAGAAAGAGAAAGAAGGGTGATACAAGAATTGGAGGATGGTGATGGAAAATTAGAATATCGAATGACTGAGAAAAAGAAAATAGTACAAAAATATTTTGAACAACTATACAGGGAGGATGAAATAAACCCTGAGAATATAGAACAATATTTGAAAAGGAAAGGTCTCCCAGAAATTAGAGAGGAACAGAAAGAGATATTAAATAAAGAAATAACAGTGATGGAATTGAAAAGGGCGATTGAAAGGCCAAAAGATTATAAGATGCCAGGGCCGGATGGTCTTCCAGCGGAACTGTATAAATGTATTTATGAATGTCTTGAACCAGTGATGTTAGATGTGCACAATGAGGTATTAGACTTTGCCAAATTACCTGATTCATGGAGAGAAGCGAATACCTCACGAATTCCTAAAGATGATTTAGATCACAAACAGATTAAAAATTATAGACCAATCTCACTCCTGAATGTACACTATAAAATATTTGTAACTATAATGTTGGAAAGATTAAAAATTATATTAAATGAACTTATTCATATTGACCAGAATGGCTTTCTACCTTTTAGACAGATAAGGATCAATATAAGGATAGTATTAAATATATTAGAATACTATGTGACCCACCCGGGAAAGCAGGCAGCATTGATATTCTTGGATGCTCAGAAGGCCTTCGACAATCTCAGCTGGCAGTTCTTCATCCAACAGGTCAATAATATGGGATTTGGATCTAAATTCAAGAAAATGATTGGCAAAATTTATTAGAACCAAAAAGCTAGGGTAATTATAAATGGGGAGATTAATGAAAACTTTAAGATTATGAAAGGTATTAGGCAGGGATGTCCAATGTCATCTCTGCTTTTTAACTTGACCATCGAAGTGCTTTTAAATCAGATTAGACAAAGAAAGGAGATAATTGGACTGAAGAGCAAAAAAGAAGAATATAAAATACAGGCGTTTGCGGATGACATAGTATTTTTTGTGGAAGATCCAATGGAGTCAGGGACCTATTTAATTCAAGAATTAGAAGAATATGGGGCAGTAGCAGGACTAAAAATTAATAAAGATAAAACAAAAGTAATAACCAAAAACTTGACAGAAAATTTAAAAAAAAGAATTGGAAAGGAAATTGGGATTACAAAGTGTCAAAAAACTTAAATATCTAGGAATTTGGTTAACAGGAAGATGCTCTTCCATAAAAGAGGATAATTATATGAAATTACTTTCACAGATAAAGAAAGATCTGGCCAATTGGGGAAAATTACAACTATCACTATTAGGCCGAATAGCGGCCATAAAAATGAACACACTACCAAAACTGTTACACAATTTTCAAACAATACCTATAAAATTGGATAAGAATTTTTTTCAGGAACTAGATAGGATGATAATGAAATTTATATGGATGGGGAAAAAAGCATGAATAAAATTGAAAATATTACAAGATAATAGAACCAGACCCAGCCTTGGACTCCCAAAATGGGAAACATATTATCAAGCAGCAATTTTACTATGGGTTAAGGAGTGGATAAACTTTTTTTAAAAAAATTGGTGATAGGTCATGACCTCCAAATTGGGTGGCATGCCTTTCTATGTGATAAAAAGAATAAGATCCACTCCTATTTCCATAGACATTTGATAAGGGACTCACTTTTACAAACATGGGAGAAATTTTTTTTTAAAAAGCATCATTTGAAAAGACCAAACTAAATCTCACCTATGGAAGCTATATTATATCCAAATACAAGGGACATTTAAAAAATGATTAGATATAAAAAGTTGGTAGATGAACAGGGGGAATTAAAAACACTGGATAAACTAAAAGAAGAAGGGATAATATTGGACTGGTGAGTATATTTGCAAATTCAAACTAAATTTCAGAAAGATGTAAAGGAGCTAGGGATAGATAAAGATTTACAAAAAATTGGACCAAATCTTGACAGGCAAGGATATAAAATTTATAACATAAACATATAATTATTTACTGGAGGTAGACCTAGAGGAGGAAATTGTTAAGGGACCAATGATTGCCTGGGTGAAAAATGTGGGTCATAATATAAATTTGGATAAGTGGGAAAAGACTTGGACCAAGAACTGGAAGCTGAGTTTGTCAATGGCATTCAAAGAAAATCAATATAAATGTTTTCTAGATGGCACTTAGCACTGGCACCACTGGCGAAAATGTATCCAACCTTGAAACCAGAATGCTGGAAGTTCAAACAAAAGAAAGGAACGTTTTTCCATATGTGGTGGCAATGTATAGAGGTCAAAAAGTAAATACAGAGATGGCTTTTTGAGATTACAAAATATAATTTGAAATTGGAACCCGAAACATTTTTATTAGGTATGATTAAAGGGAATTTGAGTAAAGATAAAAGATACCTTATTGTACACATCTTAACTGCAGCAAGAATCACGTTAGCACAAAATTGGAAGAGTGATAAAATACCACCAGATGAAGTTTTGATTCAAAAAATAATGGACTGTGCTGAACTAGATAAATCCACTATGGAACTGAAAGGCAAAGAGGATTGAGAATACTCTGTGACATGGGAGAGATGGTACGAATGGGTGAAGGATAAGGATAAAAATAATGTATAGTCACAAAATAAGAAACATGTATATACAATGATACAATAACAGTTAATGGAAATGAGTTTTTTTTTTTAAGAATTTCTTTTAAGAAAAAAATAATGATTCTCATAATTTCAACAATGTTGCACTGGAATCCTTATATAAATAGTAACAGATATGACAAGTCTAGGAAAAATGAAATATAAATTAAACAATAAATTCATTTGACCAGCTTTTAAACAAATCCATGAAGATGAACAGAAAAAACCAAAATCCTCTGATGAAAGTTCTTTTGTTTTCTTTTAGCTCCCATATGGATCCTTTCCCCCAAAAGAATTTCATATCAGTAATTTTTCTTATTTTTATTTTATGGCACCAAATGAAGGTCTTATATATATTGGGATTATCCGATTACTTCAACATTTTGGATGGAAATGGGTTGGACTCTTTGCCGTTGAAAATGAGAGTGGAGAGCACTTTTTGAAGAAGATACAAGTGATGCTTTCCCAGCATGGAATCTGTCCAGCTTTCATACAAAGAATCCCCCTATTGCTTCCATTGGATCACATCTATTCCTTCAACGATATAATTAAAAGTTTTTACATACATTTCACAGATATTAAAGCAAACATATTTATTCTTTATGGAGAGTCTTACACGCTTGTCTGGATGATATCTCCCATATTTCTAAGTGATCCTGAAGATAAATTAAATGCATCCCTTAGAAAGGTATGGATCACTACAAGTCAAGTTGACTTCATATTAACAGGAAATGTAAGGAACTGGAATCTCCAATTGTTCGATGGGACTATTTCTTTTCAGATACATTCAGGCAATGTTCCAGCATTCAAAGAATTTCTGCAGACGATAAAACCTTTTTGGAGGCAAAGAGATGGATTTCTAAAAGGGTTTTGGGAGCAAGCATTTGACTGTCCCTTGAATAATTCAGAAGCTCAACAACAAATCCTAAAAAATGTACTGGGGAGGAGAAACTGGACAATCTTCCTGGACCTCTTTTTGAAATGCAAATGACAGGTCATAGTTATAGCATCTATAATGGTATCTATGTTATAGCTCATTCTTTGCAAGCTTTACTTTCAAAAGAATCCAGTCAGAGTAAAACTTTGGTGGATAAAATCCCAGAATCTGAACATCTACTACCTTTTGAGGTAAAGTTGTCCAACAAAAGTGAAAAATTTACTAGAAAAATGACTTAGATCACAAATGAGTTCAATCATATTTTCAGGCACAATATATCATTCAAATAGCTAAGATTAAATCCATCAATATATTATAAATAGGTAAGGAACGCACTGTTCTGCAGTCAGTAAATTCTACCTCTGGGTTACATTCCACTTTCAAATGAAATGGAATATGTGAAATATTATTCACAGTAATACACTGCTTTTTTATATCGATGAAAATGGAAATCATTGTGTTCCTTACTGTATAAAGTGATGCTCTCCAGGCTAATTCTTGATATTCATTGCATCAAGCTGCATAAAGAATTTTGGGGAAACTTTTTCTACTTGTCCAAGTAGAAAAAATTACAACTCTTGCTAATTGGAAGAATAACTACAATTAAAATGAACATCCTACCAAAATTTTCATTATTATTTCAAGTAATCCCAATAAAATTAAGTAAAAAATTATTCAAAAATAGACTAATAGCAAAATTTATTTGGTTAGGGGAAAAAGCCATGGATCAAATTGAAAATGTTACAGGACAGTAAAAGTAAAGGAGGATTTGGGCTACCAGATTGGGAGCTATATTATCAAGCCTCAGCCCTTACATGGATAAAGGAGAAACTACAGATAAAATATAAGAAGGACACAGAGAGTTATGGATTCTATAGTGGACCACAAGATTTGGATAAGATATTACAGGGGATGGATGAAAAGTTAATTTAAAAATGTTATGACTACTTACTGAGGTTTAACATAGAAAAAGAAACAGTAAAGGAAAATATGATAACCTGGGCAAATTTTGGGGGGTAAACTATAGAGTTGGATGATTGGCAAAATTTGTGGGAAAAAATTATAGATTGTCAGCAGTGTATAGAGAAAATTTGTACAAGATGTTCTATAAATGGCATCTACCACAAGCAAGATTAGCAAAACTGTTCCCAAATAGCCCATGAGAATGCTGGAAATGTAAACAAACATAGGGAACATATTACCATATGTGGTGGACCTGTCCATTGGCGAAAATAGATTGGGCAAAGATAAAAAACTGATTGGAGAAGATGATAAAACAATAGACTTAAAACCAGAGCCATTTCTATTGGGGATATTGAAATATAATAAGAAAACTCAGTACTTGATGCTTCATGTAATAACAGCTGTGAGAATTAGCTACACACAAAATTGGAAAAACAGAAATACACCAACAGAGGAAATGGTAATAAGGAAAATATTTGATTGCGCTGAAAGGGACAGGTTGATGATGGAAATAAAAAATAAAGGAGAATCAGAATATTATTCCATTTTGACATCTGGTACAATTGGTTAGCTAAGAGATGCAAAGATTAGAAAACTACAATGAAAGATAATCAAAGTACTAGAAACAATATGAGTATAATGATAGTTAAAAATATAAACATATAGAATAAGAAAGATAAATATGGTATTGTATAAAGAAAAGTTAAATGGTTGAACATAGAAGATATAATAGAATACAAAATGTATAATGTTGATACAACCACTATATCGCAGCTGTAAAATTGAAGCTGTACTACAAAATGAAGAAAATGTATAATAAAACTTTATTATTATTATTATTTTAAAAGAAATTTGGGGAAAAAGGGAAATATCTCTTAGAATGAATTATCTGACTATTCTTTAAACTTCCTCTGTTTCCTCCTCCTCCTCTTCTTCTCCTTCTCCCTCTCCCCCTCTTTCTCCTTCTCCTCCTCCTTGTTCTTCTTTTCTTCCCCTTCCCCTTCCCCTCCCTCAACCTCTTCCTCTGTAGCTGCACCCATTTCTTCAAGGCATTTCTTTCAACAACTCAGCAGGAGAAAGTATGTCTTTTAATGAAAAGATGGAAATTGGAGGAGGATTTGACATCATCAACATGATCACCTTTTCAAACAAATCAATCCAGAGAGTGAAAGTTGGAAGATTAGATCCCAATGCTCCAGATGGAAATGTATTGATTATTAATGAAAATTTGATTGCATGGCACAAAGATTTTAACCAGGTATGGGTAATCTTCAATAGATCAGATTATTGCACACATATTCCTAAAACATGTGTTATGTTCTCTCCCTTATACCCATTGAGAAAACTTGGTGAATCCCTTTGATCAGGTCTTCCAGTGTCTTATTCTTTTGGAAGAATAAGCATTTCAAATGCCTTTCAAATTTCAAATGCAATTATTGAATGGCAGAAAGGTTTTAATTGGTATGGAATACAAGCATGTAGAATGCTTATATTTTTACAACTTCCTCGGAAATGAAAAATGAAACAATGGGGGGGCAGGGGCAAATCACTTATAATGTCTACAGTGGATTTATGTTGGCCATGATTCTCTTTAGAGGATTATTAATTGATTTTGTTTTCAAATGATGAAAAACTTAACAACTTGACAACTAATTGTTCAACATTTTTCATGTTATGAACAGGTTGTTCCAGTTTCTCTGTGCAATCAATACTGTCAACCCGGATATTGGAAGAGAAAATCCAAAGAGAAAACCTTTTGTTGCTATGATTGTATTCCCTGTCCAGAGGGGAAGATTTCAAGCAAGACAGGTCAATTATAAAGTTCTTCTATTTTTGGAGACAATGGCTGCAGATAAATAATTCTGTCAAAAATTACAATTTGTTCTATTTCTTACTAACTATGAGATTTTCCCACCCTTTAAAGCAACAACAAGCATAATCCCTATATAACTCAGTTATTAATAATCTCTCATATTTGAGAATACTATGACATCTTGTAGGATATAGCACCCATAGATGCCATATTTTCTTATATGCATTTTTATCCCAGAATTCAAAACCCAAACTATTTATTTGGGTCCCAGAAGATGTCACCTACAAAACCAAGGTTTACATAGTGACCAAAGTCAAATTTCAGCCCAGCCACCTTTTATATGGTGGTAATCCAAAGCATTAGTGTAAGTGACAATATAATAGATGGAACTGGAAGGAAATTAAAAATTATCCATGTAATTGTTGTAAAGTTGGCTGAAAAATGCAATAATCAATGTTGGAGAGGGAGCGAGAGAGAGAGAAAGACACACACACACACACACACACACACACACACACACACACACAAAGAGACACTGTAACCCACCTTATTTTCTAAATTTCAGAAATTCTGCTTAGAAAACAAGGCCATGGCTAAGTGAGATTGAAAGGAATGTTAGTTTCCAAACAGAAGAACAGAAATCTCAGGAAGAAATAGATAATAAATGATTTTCTTTTTGATATCTTTTATCCAGACACAGATGATTGTTTCAAATGTCCTGAGGATCAGTATCCAAGCAAAGTACAAGATCGATGCCTTAACAAAACAATGAGTTTCCTGTCCATTGAAGAACCTTTAGGAATCAGTCTGGCCTCAGCTGCTCTTTTCTTTTCCTTAATGACAATCAGCGTGCTCAGAATTTTCCTTAAGTGTAGAGATACCCCCATTGTCAAGGCCAACAACCGGGACCTCACTTACACTCTCCTTATTGTCCTCTTACTATGCTTTTTATCTTCCTTGTTATTCCTTGGTCAGCCAGGGAAAGTAACCTGCCTTCTCCGTCAACCAGCATTTGTCATCATCTTCTCAGTTGCTATTTCTTGTGTGTTAGCTAAAACTATTACCGTGGTTGTAGCTTTTATGGCTACTAAGCCAGGTTCTTCAATGAGAAAATGGGTGGGGAAAAGATTGGCTCTTTCTATTGTTCTTTCCTGTTCTTTTCTTCAAGCAGCTCTTTGCATTTTGTGGCTGGCAACATCTCCTCCATTTCCTCAGTTAGACATGAATTCCCTTACAGAAATGATGATTTTACAATGCAATGAAGGCTCCATTTTCATGTTCTATTGTGTACTGGGCTATCTGAGCTTCTTGGCTATTGTCAGCTTTATTGTGGCATACTTTGCCCGTAATTTACCTGACACCTTTAATGAAGCCAAGTTCATCACATTTAGCATGTTGGCTTTCTGCAGTGTGTGGATCTCCTTTGTTCCAACCTATCTGAGCACCAGAGGAAAAGCCATGGTGGCTGTGGAGATCTTCTCCATTTTGTCCTCCAGTGCTGGGTTAATGGGATGTATCTTTTTCCCAAAATGTTTCATCATTGTTCTTAAGCCAGAACTAAACACCAAGAAACAACTAATAAAATGAAGTTATTGTATCATGTAAACATTTTTTTCTGCAAGCATACTAGGTTTAAATGAGATGTCTATAATCAGTTAAGAGTCAATTAAATAATTAATTGGGGTTATTTATTCATTTATTAAAGGGATGTGGTGGCTTAGTGGGTAAGACACTGAGCTTGTCGGTCAGAAAGGTTGACAGTCTGGTGGTTTGAATCCCTAGTTCTGCATAATGGAATGAGCTCACTTACTTATCCCTGCTTCTGCCAACCTAGCAGTTCTGAAGCATGTAAAAGTGCAAGTAGAAAAATAGGGTCCACTTTGGTGGTAAAGTAACAGAATTCTGGGTGCTTTAGTCATGCCAGCCACATGACCATGGAGATATCTTCAGACAGCGCTGGCTCGCTTTGTAACAGAGATGGGCACCACCCCCTAGAGCTGGAAATGACTAGCACATATGTGTGAGGGGAACCTTTACCTTCCACCTTTACATATTTATTTATTTCTTTTTTAAAAAAAACAATTTTATTGGTTTTTTTAAAAACAAACAAAATATGATTTGCTGTTGGGTTTGCACGCTTTTTATGGTATAAGGGAACTAAAACACAGGGTTACTTTAGAAGACATTATATACGGAGTCTTTGTGGTTAAACTGGGAGAAGATAAAAAAACAATGTTATCTGAAAATTCCAGTTTGGTTATTGACTATTGAAGCATTTTCCTATCCTATAATCTATAAGAAGGAACAAACAATTAGATATGGGGAATTATTGGATGAAAAGGGTGAACTTAAATCGATACAAAATCTAGAGGAACAAGGTATAAAGATGAATTGGTTTTCATATGTGCAAATACACTCAAGGTATGATGAAGATTCTAAAACAGAGGGATTTTATGATAAACGGACTGATTTAGATAAGATTTTGACAGGTACTGATGAAAAGGTGATTAAAAAACTATATGGTTATTTACTGGGAATTAAACTAGAGGAAGAACAAGTTAAAGAAACTATGATTACTTGGGGGAGGAATTTTGGATATGGGATTGATTTAGAGAAATGGCAAAAACTATGGTCACAAAATTATAAAATGACAATGTCAACAGCTTATAAAGAAAATCTGTATAAGATGTTTTACAGGTGGCACTTTCCCCCGACAAGGATAGCAAGTATGTTCAAGAATAAATCTGAAAAATGCTGGAAATGTCATCAGATACCTTGCTCATGCTACCATATGTGGTAGACCTGTGAGGATGCTAGAAAATATTGGACTAAAATCTACATGTGGTTGGAAAAAATGACAAAGAAACACATAGATTTGAAATCAGAGTTTTTTTTATTGGGAATCTTACCGGATGCATACAGTTAAGACTTGAAATATCTGATTGTAAATGTATTAACTGCGGCTAGGATTGTATTTGCTAAAGTTGGAAAAATGAGAAAATTCCATTGCAGGAAGAAATTATTAAGAAAATATTGGAATGTGCTGAGGTGAGTAGAATGACATTTGAAATTAGAGAGCAAGAGGATAAACAATTTTATAAAATTTATTTCTTATTGCATAATATAATGGAGCAATGTTTCTCAACTTTGACAACTTGAAGCTGTATGAATTTTAACTCCCAGAATTCCCCAGTCAGTTCTGTTGGCTGGGGAATCCTGGGTGTTGCCATGGATACAGTTTAAAGTTGCTAAGCTAGAGAAAGTCTGGAATAGAACATTAATGCATAACTTTAAGAAAAAAACATAATGTGGAATATGTGCCAAAGTAAAGAACATCAAAACTGTGAATTATTTTTTAAAAATGCACAAATGATGAATAAAATTATGTATGATCAGATATAAGAATAACTAAGCCTATGGCCTGATATCTAGATCATTTAGACTTTGGAGAGCAGTATCCTCAAGGTGAAGTAATTTCTGCAGGGAATTTGGGAACCTTCAGTGGGGCATTCAATCTTAATATGATGTAAACCTTGCAGGATATTCTCACAATCATATTTAGTATTATCAGCCAGACCCCATTTGTTTTTCCAATATTGGTATTCGCCTTTTTGGTTTGGATCTGATTGAGTGCTGTCTGGTTTTCCCTTTGAAGATCAAAGCCGAAAGGGTATTGAACTGTATCAGATACTAAATCAAACAGATCTGGTTTGAAATTGCCTATTCCCGGCACCATATTGTTTCAATATAAAAGTCTATCAATTAATATTAATTAATCAATTATGTGACAATCAAGCCCACCTTGCCTGCTTAAACTTAAACAAAGATGTAGCTGATCTCCTAAAAGCATCAGAAATATTCCTTTGTCTATGTCCATCATGTTTTCCTAAGCTAAACAAACCAAATACCCTGACTGACAGAGTTGATAGCATAGAATCCATGCAATCAATAGAAAAATGCTTAGCAACATGTTTGAAACAATTATACAAGAAAGCCTAATTTCTCTTGAAAAAAAAATACAGTACTGATAAGTGACTACCTATCAGCTCAAAATCAAATCCCAACCCAACAAGCACTACCACAACTACTACTGCAAGTACAATCACAGCTACAACCAAAAATAACCACCAAACCACAACCACAAATAATTACTATCCAAAATTATATCTCCTTACTCATCAGAGACACCATGGAACGTGATCAGAAACATCTAAATGCCATCTTATTTGGTCTTGAAGACACCAACAAATTAGATAACATCACCAAAGTTCATAATATCATAAGCACATCAAATACAACAAACATCTCACCTGAAGATATCATTGAAATAACCAGAGATGGCCTTGAGTACAAATACAATGACGGCTCTATGGCCCCAAAATTTTGTAGAATTTTGCAAAATTTTGCAAAAACAAGTCCAGCAAACACATGTTAATTCATACAATAAACACCATTGCAAAAACCTATCCTAACCACAAAAAAGTTGCTCAAGATCAGATTTGTCCATTCTACAAAGAATCTGTTCCTGTAAATGAACTCTGCAATGAACTCAAAAGACATCTAGACAATGGAGTGAAGGATCTGTAGATTGACTACCGTGCTGATTGTATCAAAAGTAAGTCACACAACCCACAACTCCACATCCAACCCTACCTCATCCAACCCACCATCACTAAAAGCTAGGCACGCACGCCCCTAACTACCTCAATTCCAACTACAATTGGCCTTAACTGCAAGCTACTCAATGCAATAAGCCTTGTGAATAAAATACCTGAATTTCTCCTCTTACTAAATATGGCTAAATTCAACATCATATTTGTCTGTGAAACATGACTCAATGCATATCTCCCTGACTCCATTACCACAGTAAGAGACTATCATGTTTACCGATCAGATTGTGAAATCCATAGAGGAGGTGGTGTTGCTATCTTCTATAAAAGGTCCTTACATCTAAAAAACATCCAAGTTACCCAAGAGCTTGCTCTTCCTGAGACCAACATCCATAAATATCAAATTTCAATTCTTACTATGTTACAGAGCCCCTGATTATGACATTGAAAATGTAAACAAGCAAAATTCACTACTAACATGGGCAACATCCTTCCCACACACCTCTATCTTTCTTGGTGACTTCAATCTACCTCACATTATCTGGACCCTAAATGAATGTAAAACTGAACCCATACATACAACCTTCTACAATGCTGTAACAAACCTGGGATTGGAACAATTAGTAGCCAACAATACTAGACTTAACAACTACCTCAATCTAAAATTCTGCAATAATTTGAATTCAATTTATGGAATACAAATTAAAGAGCCCTTTTCCAACAGTGACCACAGCATGATTGACTTTTCTCTGAACATGTGTCCACACAAAAATCAACACAACTGAGACTTCCGGTGGCAGGACAGGGACGTGCAGAGGTGGAGAAGCCCAGCTGCATTTTTTGAATACCCTTTCTTGCGTCTGGAGTGATCTCCAAAGGATACACGCACCCCAGAGGGATTCGTGTTGGTGTTGGGGACCCTCGGGTTGCAGTGTGGGGGAAGGCAACCTCCTGGCAACTTAAAGGAGAGCCCCTGAGCCCAGAGCAAAAGAGCCAGCTGCCAAAATATGGCGGCTCCAAAGTCCAGTCTGCCACCAATGTTACTAAGCGAGAAAGTGACACCCTGTTAGATCAAGAAAGAAAGAGATGCAGAAAGACTACAATAGTGAAGAGTGAGACTGGCGTGAGATTTCTTTTCCTTTATTGTGAGCCCTATTTGTCAGAAGCTGGTGAGAAAAGCGGCCAGAAAAGCGGCTAGAAAAGCGAAAGTGCGACAAGCATGGGTGGAAAGGCTTGATTGTCAGAGTGAAAGTGTCTGAAAGGAGAAGTTTGTGGAGAGAAGAAGAATACTGGGAAATTAAGAGTTTTGTGGACTCGAGTTTGTGAGTGGTTTGCTATTTGGAATTAGTCTCCAAGTAAAACCCGAAGAGGAAGGAGGCAACGGAGGAGAAAGAAACGCGGCGCTGAAAGTGATACTTTGACTCTTTGAATTTAGCGTAACAAGACTACTGAGTCTATTTAACACCATTTATATGATAGACTTCTAAGTGATTGGGAGGAGAGAACTATTGGATTGAGGTGAAAGCAATAAGTGAAGGAGATCAGGACATTGGACTTAAAAGTGTTGGGGAAAAAAAGAAAAAAAAGAAAGAAGAAAGAGACTAATTGAAGTCTGGGAAAGGCTGACTGTTGACAGCGATTAGTCAGCACTTCCCACCATCCTCCTTCCGGTGTGCTGGAAATGAAATACAAAAACTCAAAAAACTTTAGCTTTAATTTTGACCTTATAATTCTATTCCTTTATCACTCTACTCTATCTTCTTGAATCCTCTCTTGGCATTGTTTTCACAAATTTAATATCTTGTCTTCTACTTATTGATTTCCTGATCCTAAGGGGCAATAACATTGAATGGTGATTTGGGATAATATAATCAACTTAGTTCAACAGCAAAAACAAATTCCAAAAGAGATGACCTCCAAAACAACCACGGCCCTGAAAACGGGAAGGAAGACTACCCCGACCTTAACGACCATTTTGACATCAGCTTCACCAACAATTCAAAAAACTATTGAAGAATCTTTAACAGGAGAAAAACAACCCAACATTTCCAATGCTAATATACAAGCCACTCTACTATCTTTGCAAGAATCAATGTCCAAAATGGAAGAAATAATGATTAAGAACCATAACGAAACTAGAGCGGACATCAGTGAATTAAAGGAAGAGATGGGAAAGCTAAAAGCGGAGATGAAAGCAGGTATACTTAAAGTAGAGGATAAGATTGGGACAAATGCAACAGGCTATGGAAAAAAATGAAACAATGATAAAAGAAATAGAGGTAAGGACAGGACGAATGGAGAAGAATCTAGAAAGGATAGACAAAGAATTAAAAAATGTAACTAGAGAAACGGAAGATTCCCTGGTCCATCTAGAAATAGATAAAGCAGCGGCATATCTGAGATTTCAGAACATGGAGGAATTGAAAAATGAAGAATTAGAGCAGCTAATGGCAGGATTATTGGCCGAACTGTTAGAGAAAGAGAAAGATGATCTACTCAAGGAATTCGATGAGGTTTATAGGGTCAGCAGTAGTTATGCAAGACACCACAATTGTCCAAGAGAGATTCACATCTGCTTCACAAGAAGGTGTGTGAGAGTTGTAATACTCAGAATGTCAAGAGATGAAACAATAACATACTAGGGCAAAGAGATTATGATCCTTAAGCAAATCCCAAGAAAAGTGAGGTTCATAAGACAAGATTACAAATTTCTAGCAAACTATTTAAACAAAAAAGGAATCCCATTCAAATGGTTAATCCCGGAAGGGATGCTAATAACATGGAAAGAAAGAAAAATTAAAATAGACTCTTTGGAATAGGCACAAGACTTCCACGGACAGTTAGCAGGCATGGATGAGCAAAACACAAAGGAGGAAAACAAAAGTAATCTGCAGGAAGACCGAAATCGCTATAGAAACAAAAAAGAAGGACCCCCCGCAAAAAACCAAGGGAACGACAACCCACATCAAGAGAGAGAAGAACCAATCCCACAACAACCACAAGAAGAGAGCCGAATTATTACAAGACAAAAAGCTAAACAGACTTAGTTAAATGGAGGAAGGAAAGAAACTCCTTTCTATCAACATAAATGGCCTAAACTCAACATCTAAAAGGAAAAGGATATTAACCAAACTAACTAAACAAAACGCTAATATAATATGCTTACAAGAAACACATATTAGGAAAAATGATGAAAGATATTTAATTTGCCCGAAACTAGGGAAGCTATTCATGGCACCAGCAGATAAACATTTTTAAAAAAGGAATTGCAATATATGTGAAAGATGACTTAAAAGTGGATTTAATTTGGTCAGACCCGGAAGGAAGAACCCTGGTTGTACAAATTTTGATTAATTTTATTACATTTTTATTGGTAGCAATTTATGCTCCAAATGAAGAACAAGGAAAATTTGTTAAAGATCTACACCAAAAAATAATAGGTTTTGAAAAAAGGAACATCTGTATGATAGGCGACTTTAATTCTATTGCTGACTATCAAAAAGACCATAGTAATGCGAGTAAGAACAAAAAAGGGAAAAGAGAATTCTCTAAGTCTTGTAAGGATATGATGAAAGAATTAAATTTAGTAGATTTATGGAGAAAATTAAACCCAGAAGATAAACGATTTACACATTACTCTAACCCGCATAAAATATGGACAAGAATAGACATGGCCTGGATGAATGGGGAATTGGCAAATGAAATAAAAGAAATCGAAATTTTACAAAATGAATGGGCCGACCATAAGCCAATTCAAATAATTTGGAGAGGCAGGAGAAAATCAAAGAAAAGGTGGACTCTAAACACTCATTTAATAAGTGAAGAAGAGTATATTAATAAGTTGAAAGAGGAATTAAATTATTTCCTAAAGGAAAAGGACAATGAAGCAACCTCAAAACAAAATATCTGGGATACAATGAAGGCAATCATAAGAGGAATAACAATCTCTTATAATCCCATGAGAAATAAAAGAAAATATGCCCAACAAAACAAATTACAACAACAAATTAAGGAACCAAAAAATACAAAATCAATTAATAACAACTAAACATAAATTGAACCTATTTCAACAAGAAAAAATGGAAATAAATCTGAAAATGACTAAACAAATTTATTTTGAGTATGCAAATAAACCAGGAAGATGATTATCCCACAAACTTAAAAAAGGGAAAGAAAAGAGATTGATACACCAATTAATGGATGAGAAGGGTGATTTACAACACGAGATAGAGAAGAAAAAAGATATTACTCATAAATACTTTGAAAAATTATATAAAAAGGAAGAAGTTAACGAGGATAAAATAAGAAACTATTTAGTGGAAACGAATGACAAAGTAATTGGAGAGGAATGGACAGAATTACTAAATAAAGACATTACATGGTCTGAATTGAAGTCAGCAATAGAGAATCAAAGTAATAACAAATCTCCAGGACCAGATGGGATTCCGGCAGAATTATATAAAGTAACTATGGAGCTAATAGGACCGCTGATGATGGAAGTGTTCAGTGAGGTACTTCTAGCAGCTAAGATGCCAGAATCGTGGAGGGGAGCATTGATTTCGCTGATCCAGAAGGAGGATGCTGACCACAGATATATTAATAATTACAGACCAATCTCACTGATTATAAATTATTCTCCTTCATTATAGCTAATAGATTAAAACAAGTTTTAAACCCACATATTCATGAAGACCAAAATGGTTCCTCCCATCTCGACAAATAAAGAACAACTTAAGAACAGTCATAGATGTCTTAGAATTTTATGAAGCACTTATGTTTCTAGATGCAGAAAAAGCATTGATAATTTAAATTGGCACTTTCTAATTCAAAAAATTTACAACATGAGTCTTGGCACTAAATTTGAAAACATCATAACAACAATTTACGACACACAACAGGCCAATATATTAATAAATGGGGAACAAACAGGTCCAATAAAAATAGAAAAAGGTGTTAGACAGAGTTGCCCTCTCTCACCTCTTCTCTTTATATTTGATCTAGAATCACTTTTAACACACATTAGGCATAATTCTGAAATTAAAGGATTGAAGATCAAATCAAAAGAATACAAACTACAAGCGTTTGCTGATGACATGGTCTTCTTTTTGAAAGAACCAATAGAAAAAGGACACAATTTAATAAAAGAATTAGACCGATTCGGCGCAGTTGCAGGACTTAAAATCAATAATAAAAAAAACAATATTAATGACCAAAAACCTAACAGAAGATCAGAAAAAAGAATTAGAGGCAAGGGTGGGGATACAGGTAACAAAGAAAGTCAAATACCTAGGAATTTGGCTAACACCACAATGCAAATCACTTAAAGAGAATAATTATGACAAATTACTCCAACAAGTAAAGAATGATTTATAAACCTGGAGCAAGTTGCAGCTTTCTTTACTGGGCAGGATTGCTTCGATTAAAATGTGTATTCTAAATTCCTATACCTATTTCAGACAATCCCAATCAAATTACATAATTTTTTTTTGAAGAACTAAATAAGATAACACTCAAATTCATTTGGCAGGGAAAGAAAGCTAGAATTAATGTAAAGGCATTACAAGATCAGAAGAGTAGAGGGGGTTTTGCACTTCCAAATTGGGAATTATATTATACAGCAGCCACCTTATTATGGCTAAAAGATTGGGTGAACTTAATAAAAGAACACTCTGATTAGAGGGTCATGATTTGCAGAGAGGTTGGTACGCTTTCTTATGGGATGCGGGGAAACCCAAGCTGTCATATTTTCATAGACACGTTATTAGGGATTCTCTATTAACTAACTGTAAAAAAGTAAGGAAAAAACACTATCTAAAGTACCAATTTGGCTATCAACAATGGAGGCAATGGTTCACCCCAACAATTTGGATATCTCAAAAATGATCAAATATAAAGACTTATTAGACTCACAAGGAAATCTGGAAACATGACAAGAATTACAAGAACGAGGATTTAAAATTGATTATTGAGCTTACCTTCAAATACACAGTAGATATAAACAAGACAAAAAAGATTTTGGAATTTATAACAAACCTCAGCACTTAGATAAAATTTTATTAGGATCAAACAAAAAAAATATAACCAAATTTTATAAATACTTACTGGAAGTAGAATTAGAACAAAAGATAGTCAAAGGAAATATGATAGCCTGGAGCAAGAATATTGGATGGAGTATTGCACTAACAGAATGGGAAAGGATTTGGAACAGAAATAACAAGATCACAAAATTGGCAGCTTACAAAGAAAATGCATACAAAATGTTTTATAGATGGCACCTTCCCCCTTCGAGGTTGGTGAAGATGCACCCCAGCACGAGTCCAAAATGCTGGAAATGCAGAAGCATAGATGGAACTTTTTTCCACATGTGGTGGTCATGTAAGGAAACCCAGAATTATTGGCAAAGAATCAGGAAATGGCTGGAGGAGATAACCGAAGAACAAATCGAATATAAACCAGAGTCTTTCCTTTTAGGGATTTTTAACAAACAATTATCAAAAAAGACGAAATACATAATTATACTTATCTTAACAGTGGCCAGGTTAGCATTTGCTCAGTGCTGGAAACTACCCTGTACCCCCACTGAATAGATGATTATTCAGAAAATCTTAGACTGCGCAGAAATGGACAAATTAATGCTAGCCTTAAAAAACAAAGAGTCCTCAATACATTACAATAACTGGAATTCCTGGTATAATTGGTTAAATCAAAGATAGATTGTGCATAAGATAAACTTAGTCAAGGGTAATTCAAATATAGATACCGATAAGATGTGTGTATACAATATAACTTAAGAAGAAAAGATCTTACAAACTGTCAAAAAGGAAGAAGTTTTTAATTGTTCACCTTCTCTTTTTTCTTTTTCTTCCTTTTTCCTTCTTTTTCGTGTTTCCCTCTTTCTCTTCTGCTGGCCTTTCTTGGCTGTGTTATTTGTGTATATGTTGTAGAGGTTTTTTTTAATTGTAAAATTAATAAAAATTGTTTTAAAAAAATCAACACAACTATGTGATCCCCAATTATAATTTCAAAAAAGACAACTATGATCTTATACACAACAATCTCTCATCCCTTGATTGGCAATTTCTATTCACTGGATGATATGCTGTAGAAGACCATTACAACATATTTTTACCTGAAGTCAAAAGAGTCATCAAACTATATGTACCAATAACAACCCCCCCAAAAAAAACAGATTACCCATAACAATAAGGAAGCTTCATTCCAAAAGAGATCACTTTGGCAGAAAAACAAATCTGGTCATGTTGCCAGCTTCAAAAGCCAATACAAAAATTTATGCCACCAGATAAAGACTGAATGCACCAATTATCACATTAAACAAGAGGAAAACCTAATATGCACCAATTCCACCCACACTTTCTACAATTTTGTAAACAACAAACTAAAAGACTCAAGGTCCATCCCACCCCTGAGAGGACCTAATGGTAAAGACTGCAATGATTACACCATTAAAGCCAACCTCTTTAACACATTCTTTCACTCAGTATTTGTCAACAGCAATGGATAGTGCCCAGTATTTCCTAGTCGAACCACAGACAACTACAATGATCTAATACATATCGATTTTACAGAAGACAATGTTGAAAAAGCACTACGCAATCTAAAACTATCTCTAACTATTGGACCGGACAGAATATGTGACTACTTCTTTAAAAAGTTATCCACTGCCATAGCCAAACCTCTAAGCATAATCTTTGAAAAATCCTTCAGAACCAGCTCCTTCCCAAAACTATGGTCATTAACCACGGTCACCCCCATATTCAAAAGGGAGACCCCAGACTAGTTGAAAATCATAGACCAATCTCTTTATACTGCAACTCCTGTAAAGTCATGGAATCAATTATTAACCAATCCATTATCCTCCACTTAGAGACAAACAACCTACAAATAAACAATTTGGTTTCAGAAAAAAAATATCCTGCAATCTGCAACTCTTACACTGCAAAAACATATGGACTACACAACTTGATCAGGGAAAAGTAATAGATGTAATCTACATAGACTTCTGTAAAGCCTTTGATTCAGTGGTACATGAGAAAACTACTAAAACTAAAATCTTATGGTATCTCTGGACACCTGCGAACTGCATAGAAACATTCCTGTCAAACAGACAACAAATGATCAAAATTGGGAGTGTCCTATCAAATTCTGTACCTGTCAACAGTGGTGTCCCCCAGAGCAGTGTTTTAGGACCAACTCTCTTCATACTCTACATAAATGATCTCTGTGATCATATTAAGAGCAACTGTGTTCTCTTTGCTGATGATGTAAAGCTATTCAACACCACAGTCAATACTGCTATCCTTCAGAAAGACATTGACTATGTATCAGAATGGTCAAACAAATGGCAATTTTGTATCTCAAGAAATAAATGCTCTTACATATTGGCAAAAAAAATATCAGAAAATAAAATACAAGCTGAATAGTCAAGACCTTATTGATTATCCAAACTCTGTCAAGGATCTTGGAGTACTCATTTCTAATGATCTAAGTGCTACAGCCCACTGTAACTACATAGCCAAAAAGGCATTAAGAGTTCTTAACCTAATCCTATGTAGCTTTTCCTCTGTAATATCACTCTACTAACTAGAGCATACAAAACATTTGCTAGACCAATACTCGAATACAGCTCATCCGTCTGGATCACAAATTATGTATCTGATATTAATACAGTAGGGAAAGTCCAGAAAAATTTCATAAGAAGTGTTCTCTACTCCTTTACTTATTGCAGAATACCTTATGCCACAAGTCTTGAAATTCTAGACCTAGAAAACCTAGAACTACACCTCCTTTGGTCCGATCTAAGTATAGTATATAAAATCATACATTACAATGTCCTACCTGTCAGTGAATACTTCAGCTTCAACCATAACAATACAAGAGCTAACAATAGATACAAACTCAAGGTTAATCGCACCAAACTTGATTGCAGAAAATATGACTTCAGCAACAGAGTGATCAATATTTGGAATATTCTACCTGACTCTGTGGTTTCTTCCCCAAACCCCAAAAACTTTAACCGTAGACTTTCTACTATTGACCTCACCCCTTTCCTAAGAGGTCTGTAGGGGGCATGCATAAGTGCACCAACATGCCTATCGTCCCTGACCTATTGTTTCTTTTATTTTTCTTATATGTATCCATGTATTCATAACTATGTTTTTACTTATTCGAAAATTTTAGGAAGAGGTTCTCTGCCCAGTTGCTTGTAAGCAATTGACAAACCAAATAAAATAAATAAATAAAAACTAAATAATAAAAAAATAAATAAACAAGGGAAATATTACAATTCATTGCCTCAATTTGAAGAATACGAGAATCTTGATTTTTTTATATCACTTTTTAGCAACTGGTTGGATATATTTCATGCTCCACTCTCAGACACGAGTGGCCTCTATGAGCAAAGATTAAAGAAAATATCTCAGCTTCACTGAATCCTGGGGGAGCTCAAGGGCATCAGCTCTTAGTCCCCCCCCCCAAAGTAAAATAAGTGGATGAACTAATTTTACTTTATTATAAGGCTACATTAGCAAAATCTTGTATATTTAAAGGTCTAAAGTAAACTTCCCACTGCCATTTTTAACTGTTTGATTCATTAGGGTGGGTCCTTTTTCAGTTTTTCTTTTTCTGACCATTAAGCCCCTAGGGGTTCCTGGATCTCTTATCTAATCCTTTCATAAGCAGCATCTCTTTCCCTCATTCTCAAATTCACATTTTCCATTACACAACAGTAGCAGTGGAAAGGATCAAGTTGATGGTTGTAATCTCTATTTTTGTCTCTCTCTCCCCACAACACACACACACACACACACACACACACACATATATCTATAACACACACTCTCTCTCTCACACACACATATATGTATATGCACACACACACACCACACACACACACACACACACACACACACGTGGATGGATGGGCTTCAAAAATTTTAGCAACAGGTTCTCTGCACAGTTGCCGGGTGGGAGTGGTCATGGTGGGCATGGCCTAGTCAGCCTCCTGCAGCATGGTGTGTGGAGGGGGGGCTCCAGAGGCTTTACTCAAGCCTCCAGGAGGCAAAAATGGCCTTCCCAGGCACTGGAGGCTCTCTGGAGGCTGGAAATGAAGCCTCCAGGAGGCCCGGTTTTTGCCCTCAACCAGCCTCTGCACATGCCCTGCTCTTACCTGCATCCAAAATGGGCTGCCTGGGGACTCCTGAGAGGGGAAGGGTGGGCGGTGGGGATTTGGGGGGTTCTCTGAACTGCACAGAATCTTAGTTAAGGGCTGAGAACCCCCAGTAGCCCACCCCTCTCTGTGTGTGTTTGTGTGTGCATGTGTGTGTGTATGTGTACATTACATACAGATTAATTTACCATTATCCGATATCACAAGAACAAATCTGTGTGTATTTGTGTGTATACATTTGTGTGTAAGTGTCTATGTGTGTGTGTGTAAAGTCTGATTTTTAAAATTACTTTTATTTCTGAAAGTGGAGGAAGCAGTTTCTTGGATGAGCAATTAACAATTTTCTGGGTTTTTTTTTAAAGTCACTTACAGGAAATAGTCTTAGTAGATAATTAACTTTTCCTTGAAGAGTCCAAATTGCTGTAATGTATTTACCTGCTTAAAGCTCCAGAGATTTTCCAGAAAGCAGTGAAAACTAGAAAGCATGGATGAAAAAGGTTATAAATTGATCCTGGTCCCATGAAGAACTTGGGGTGGTGGGAAGGGGACAGAGTTAACAGGACTATTGGGTTCATTTACTCCAACATCTGTTCTTTCTTTGATCAGACCAATTTCAGATTTAACTTGTAGAAATCTCAGTCATTATCCAAACAAATGTCTATATCTCCATGGAAGTTAAAGGTTAGATTGATGTTTTTCTCTTAGGAAGTGTGTTGGGAAAATCTAGTATGTTAAGTCAGATCCATTGGTGTGGGTTGATATGTTGGAGGCCTCTTTTAGAAGATTTTTGGGCTATTGATGTATTATTCTTTCTGGTGTTTCCAGTGATCAAAGTGAATACACTCAACTGTCCAAAGATTGATCCTTTTCCTATTCTACATGAATGGTACCATCCAGGCGACCTGCTTATTGGAGGGGTAGTTTCACAAAACCTCTATCCCTTCAATGAACATTTATTTCAACGACATCCATTTCAGGAGTTACATGGATTTTCAAAGTAAGCAGATCCTACACATTGTTCCCTGAAATGATTACTTGTTTATTCAAAGCTTGTCTCAATGTCCACATCAGTTTTTATTTTACTTACAATGGTCTGAAAGAAGGCAGCTGAAATTATAACATAGACCAACATTTACTGAATTTTTTGAGATTTCAAACCATTCTGTACTAATGGGAGAATATTTATTTATTTTGAAATATTTTTTCTATTTTCAAAAAAAAGTGATACAAACATGAATTTGAATGCCCAAGGAATACCTAAATTATTAATAGAGAATAACATATGTAGCTCAGATTCAACTGTGCTATCCTTTGTCTTCTGTGACCTTGGTTGTTGTTGTTGTTGTTGTTTGCAGATATTTTGTTACTTGGTTAGGTAATAACTTTAGTGTTCTGAAGAGCATTTCAAAGCACTAAATATGTTATTTTCTTGGGTAGCAAAATATCTGAAAGGAAACAATGAAACTCAGCACCCCGGATTCCACAATACCAAGAATATAAATAAATGAAAGTGGGAATTCATAATGTAAGAAGAAAATGTTCAAACATATGGGCTTCCTATTACATAAAATAAGTATAGAATGGGGAAACTGTTTTTCCCAATTACCAGATAAACAAAGAAGGAAGAGGAAATGGAGGAAAAATAATGTCTAACAGGATGTTTAAAGGATGTTTAATCCTTTATTTATTTATTTTTTGAATAAATTTTATTGAATTTACAATTAAAAACATATTGACATTACATATAAAACAGGGGGAGAAAAAGAAAAAAGAAAAAAAACGCTCGGTCTTGCGAACCGAAAAAAGAAGAGAAAAAGAGATATAAAAGAAAGAAAGAGACAAAGAAATGGAAGAGAAAAAAAAACATTTAAAAACAGACAGATATCCTTTTTGACAGTCTGCAAGATCCAATTCTCCTACCTTACTTTAAATACACACATCTTATCAATATCTATGCTTAAATTACCCATTGTTCATTAAACAGTTTATCTCTGAAATAACCAATTATACCACGAATTCCAATTATCATAAATTGTTGAAGACTCTTTATTTTTAAATGCTATAGTTAATTTGTCCATTTCTGCACAGTCACATATTTTCTGGATGACCATTTGTTCTATAGGTATATAGGATGATTTCCAGCACTAGGCAAATGCTAATCTGGCCGCAATTAGAATATGAATTGTTACATATTTCATCTTTTTAGGTAAATGTTTATCAGAGATCCCTAGTAGGAAGAACTCTGGTTTGTATTCGATTTGTTCTTTGGTTATCTCCTCCAACCATTTTCTGATTTTTTGCCAGTATTTCTGGGCTTCTTTGGAAGACCACCACATATGAAAGTAGGTTCCTTCTATGCTTTTACATTTCCAACATTTTGGACTAGTGTTTGGGTTCATTTTCGCTAACCTCGAAGGGGGTAGGTGCCATCTATATAACATTTTATACATATTTTCTTTGTACGCCGCGGATTTCGTAATTTTGATGTTTCTATTCCAGATCTTTTCCCATTCTGTTAATGTAATGCTTCTTCCAATATTCCTACTCCACATTATCATGTTCCCTTTCACTATCTCTTGCTCTAATTCTACCTCCAATAAATATTTATAGAATTTGGAGATATTCTTTTTATTTGATCCTAATAAGATTTTATCTAAATATTGTGATTTGTTATAGATTCCAAACTCTTTGATATCTTGTTTGTATCTGCTATGGATTTGTATATATAACCACTGGTCAATTTTAAATCCCTGTTCCTGTAAGTCCTGTCGAGTTCTTAATATTCCTAAAGGGTCTAATAAATCGTTATATTTAGTCGTTTTTGTTATATCCAAATTGTTGGGATGAACCATTGCCTCCATTGTTGAAAGCCAAATCGGAATTTTTGAATAATGTTTTTTGCATATTTTTTTCCAATTAGTTAATAATGAATCTCTAATAAGATGTCTATGAAAATACGACTGTTTACTTTTCCCCACATCCCATAGAAATGCGTGCCATCCTCTCTGAAGGTCGTGCCCTTCCAAGACTAAAGTTCTTTATTCAGTAAATTGACCCAGTCTTTTAACCATAATAAGTTGGCTGCCCAATAATATAATTCCCAGTTTGGGAGCGCTAGCCCACCTCTACTTTTTGCATCTTGTAAAGCCTTAATATTGATTCTAGCTTTTTTCCCTTGCCAAATAAATTTAAGAGTTACCTTATTTATATCTTCAAAAAAATTTTTTGGTAATTTTATTGGGATTGTCTGGAATAAGTAAAGGAGTTTTGGTAGGATGTTCATTTTGATCGTGGCAATCCTGCCCAGTAGAGAAAGCTGCAACTTATTCCAAGATTCTAGATCTTTCTTAATTTGCTGTAACAATTTATCATAATTATTCTCTTTGAGCGATTTACTATGTGGTGTTAACCATATGCCTAAATATTTGACCTTTTTTGTTGCCTGTATCCCCATGGTTTTTTCTAATTCTTTCCTCTGATTCTCTGTTAGATTTTTAGTCAGTAATTTTGTCTTATTTCTATTAATCTTTAATCCTGCTACTGAACCAAATTGTTCTAGTTCTTTTATTAGGTTATGTCCTTTTTCCATGGGTTCCTCTAGGAAAAAAACCATATCGTCTGCAAACGCCTGTAGTTTATATTCCTCTGCTTTGACCCTAACTCCTTGGATTTCACAGTTTTGTCTTATCCACGTTAACAGTGATTCTAAAGCAAATATAAATAAGAGGGGTGAGAGAGGGCAACCCTGTCTAACGCCCTTTTCAATGCTTAATGGGCCTGTTTGTTCACCATTGATTAGTATATTGGCTTGTTGGGTATTGTAAATTGTTGTGATAATGTTCTCGAATTTAGTGCCCAGACTCATGTTATAGATTTTTTGTATTAAGAAGTGCCAATGTAAGTTATCAAATGCTTTCTCCGCATCTAAAAACATGAGTGCAAATTGTTTCATCCAGAGAAACATCCTTTAAATGATGTTTAAAAAAATAAAGAAGTGGAATCATTTTAGTTCTCTCTATATAAAACAGGGCACATAATCTTTCTCATTGGTCATTAATAGAAATCCCAAAAATATTAAGTAGTGTATTTGTAAATGAATAGCATCCATGATACAGTGTATAATGCATGAGAAAATTTGAACCATGATATTTTGAAGCAATATAAAAGGAATGTAACTTTATTTAATTTAATTCTAATCACAGGTACACATGGCTATTCTTGATGATCAACTAATTTATTTACTGCAAAATTATTTTCTAAAAGACTTTTTTATTTGCAGTCTGATCACAAAATTCTATCAACATGTCCTTTCTTTGGTCTTTGCTGTCAAGAAAATCAATGAGAATCCAGAAATCTTACCCAATATTAGTCTTGGGTTCCATATCTATGACAGCTACTATGATGCAAGGCTGACTTATCGAACCACCCTGGACTTACTTTTCAAATCAGATAGATTTATGCCCAACTACAGATGTGGACTTCAGAAAAATCTCATGGCCATCATTGGAGGACTTGGATCAGATACTTCATCCCATATGGCAGAAATTGTAGAGTTCTACAAAATTCCACAGGTGGGTCCAGAGATGAGGGGATTTTTATTTGTCTAAATTAGTTAAAAAATCAGAACCTTCTTAAGTATATATTCTCATGTGTTTATCCCCACAAAAACATGATCGGAAGGTATCTGATTCCATACTTAACAAGAGATTGAAAATAAAATACCAGTATTAGCTTGCACTGGTGAAGATGAATTTAAACCTGCTGGTGTTTGATCATGTTCCACTTAGAAAAAAATGATGACAGCTGCTGAAATTGAACTGCATTCTCACAATTCTCACAATGTTATATTGTAACTCTTTTTTAAATGGTAAGGTATATGGGCAGTCTAGAAACATGACATATGAAATAATTAGCAAACAAACAAATAAATGTGACTAGGTTTTAAACCAATTCTTGAAGAGGAACAGACAAAACAAAACACATTATCAAAATCCTCTGGTGAATATTCTTTTGTTTTCTTTTAGCTGCCATATGGATCCTTTCCCCCCAAAGAATTTTGTGTCAGTAGCTTATCTCCTTTTTATTTAATGGCACCAAATGAGGGTCCTGTATACATTGGGATTATCCGATTGCTTCAACATTTTGGATGGAAATGGGTTGGGCTCTTTGCTGTTGAAAATGAGAGTGGAGAACACTTTTTGAAGAAGCTAAAGGAGATGCTTTCCCAGCATGGAATCTGTCCAGCCTTCATAGAAAGAATCCCCCTGCTGCTTCCTTTGGATGACCTCCACATATTTAGCTATAAAATGAAAAGTTTGTATATACATCTCACAGACATTAAAGCAAATGTATTTATTCTCTATGGAGAGTCTTATACAATTCCCTGGCTCATATCACCCATATTTTTAGGTAATCCTGAAGATAAATTAAATGTATTACTTAGAAAAGTATGGGTCACAACAAGTCAAGTTGACATGATACTCACAGGAAGTCTAAAGACTTGGAATCTCCAATTGTTTGATGGGGCCATTTCTTTTCAGATACATTCAGGTGAAGTTCTAGCATTCAAAGAATTTCTGAAGTCCATAAAACCTTTTAGGAGACAAAGAGATGGATTTCTAAAGGATTTTTGGGAACAAGCATTTGACTGTTTTTTGTCTAATTCAGAAATACCAGCAATGGACATGGAGAAATGCACCGGAAAGGAGAATCTAGACAGTCTTCCTGGACCCCTCTTTGAAATGAAAATGACAGGTCATAGTTATAGCATTTATAATGGTATCTATGCTGTGGCTCATTCTTTGCAAGCCTTACTATCAAAAGAATGCAGTCAGAGAAAAATATTGGTGGATAAAATCCCAGAACTTACAGATCTGTCACCTTTTAAGGTAAAGTGCCCAGAAACTCTGAAAATTTTACTAGAAAATTATTTGGATCACAAAATAACCACAACTAACTTCTTGGTAAGCTAAAAAAAATGGGATAAACAGCATTACCACCAGATAGATTTGTAACTGACTGGCAAATCATGCTCAATGTATAGTCCCCAACTAAACTGCATCTAGAGGGAAGGAAAGAAGCAGCGAGTACCCCAATGTTCTGTTTTAAGTCCAGTACTCTTCAAATTCTTTGTAAACAATTTAGATGGGGAAATAGAAGAGAAACTCATCAAATTTGCAGATCTAAATGCATCTTGACAGACTTGTACATTGGGCCCTAACAAAATAAAATTCAGTGTAGAGAAAAGTAAGATTTTTACATTTTAAGCATGAAATGGAAATCAAATATATAGATATAGATCAGATGAGACCTGGCTCAATATTATTAACTATGAAAAGGATCTTGAACTCTTAGTATGCAATCATTTAAATATGAGTCAGCAGTGTGCAACAGCAGCCAGAAAAGCCAATGCAGTCCTAGATTACATTCACAGATGAACAGAATCACATAAAAGTATTAATCTCACTTTATAAAGCCTTACTATGACCACTTTTAGAATACTGCATCCATTTTTGATCACCATATTATATAAAAAAAGATGTAGTGTCTATGAACATAGTGCAGAAAAGAGCAACAACGATGATTTCGGTGCTGGAGGCTAAAACATATGAAGTATGATATCAGGAATTTGGTTTGTCTTGTGTAGTAAAAGAAGAACTAGGGGTGACATGATAGCAGTGTACCAATGTACCAAGGGCTGCCACAAAGGAGAGGGAGTCAACCTATTTTCTAAAGCATGTGAAGGCAGGAAAAGAAACAATGGATGGAAACTATTCATGGAGAGAAGCAATCTAGAACCAAAAAGAAATTTCAACGATTAACCAGTGGGTCAGCGTGCCTTCAGGTATTATGAATGCTCCATCACTAGAGTCATGTAAGAAGAGACTGGACAGCCACTTGTCTGGAATGGTATAGGGTCTTCTATATGTACAGGAGTTGGATGGGAATATTCCAAGAATCCTTCCAACTTTGATATTCTGTTATTCTATTAAAATGACACAATGTATCACTCAAATAAGGTAAAGGTAAAGGTTCCCCTTGTACATATCTGCTAGTCATTTCTGGCTCTAGGGGGTGATGCTCATCTCCATTACAAAGTAGAAGAGTCAGTGCTGTCCAAAGACATCTCTGTGGTCATGTGGTTGGCATGACTAAATGCTGAAGGCACATGGAGCACTGTAACCTTCCAACCAAAGTGGCCTCTATTTTTCTACTTGCATTTTTACTTTTGAACTGCTAGCTTGGCAGAACCTGGGACAAGTAACAGGAGCTCACTCCATTAAGTGGTGCTAGGGATTTGAACTGCCGATCTTTCTGACTGACAAGCTCAGCATCTTAGCCACTGAACCACTGCATCCCTCATCATTCAAATAGGTATGATTTAATAATATCAATAAATGGTAAACACACAAGGAAAATACTGTTCTTCTGCACTCAGTAAATGCTAACACTAGGTTACATTCAACTTTCTACCAAGAAGAACATGCGAACTACTATTCCCAGTAATACATTTCTTCTATCCATGAAAATGGAAAGCATTGTGCTCATTACTGTACATAGTAACTATCGCCATGATAATTCTTGGCATTTATCATATGAAGCTGCATAAAGAAATTTGGGAAGAAAGGGTAAATGTATCATAGAATGTTTTATCCCTCTATTATTTAAACTTCTTCTGTTTCTTCTTTTTTTCAAGTAGCTGCACCCATTTCTTCAAAGCACTTCTTTCAATAACTCAGCAGGAGAAATAGTGTTCTTTAATGAAAAGATGGAAATTGCAGGAGGATTTGATGTTGTCAACGTGATCATTTTTTCAAACAATTCCATTCAGAGAGTGAAAGTTGGAAGATTAGATCCCAATGCTCTGGATGTAAATGAATTGATTATTAATGAAGATATGATTGAATGGCACAAAGGTTTTGAACAGGTACAGGTATTCTTGAAAGGAAAAGATTTCAATTAAAATGTCTCCAACCAATCTCTGCTGGCCATGGTTCTCTTTATAGGATGACTAATTTACTGTATTGTCAGCTGATGACAAAGCTTAACAATGTACAAATTACCTCTGCATTTGTTTTTCATGTTATGAATAGGTTCTTCCAGTTTCTCTGTGTAATGAACACTGTCACCCTGGATATTGGAAAATGAAATCTGAAGAGAACATTTTTTGCTGCTATGACTGTGTTCCATGTCCATGGGGGAAGATTTCAAGCAAGATAGGTCAGTTTTAAAATCCTCAAATTTTTGAAGACACTGGCTGCAAAGAAATTGGCCTGTAGTGCCTCTGCCAGTAAAAATGGAGCTTGGGAGGGCCATGAGCTCCTTTTTCACTGACAGAGGGCTGCAGGAGGCCATCATGGTTAAATACAAAGCCCGGGGGGTGCACAGAACCTTCCCAGGCTCCTTTTTCGCTACAGAGAGCTAGCAAAACAAACTAAAAAACAAAAGGAGAAATTTTCCCCATTTGCATTTGAGCATGCAAGAAGGGACAGGAAAAGAGAAAGGAAAAGAGAAAAGACAAAGAAAAAGAAAGGAAGATGGGAAGAGAGCCAGGAAGGAAAAATAAGAAAAGAGGGGAAGGAAGAGGAAAGGAAGATGAAGTGGGAAGGAAAAAAGAAAAGGAAGGAAGGAGATGATAATGAGAGTGAGGGAGGGTCTGAGGGAAGTCCTAACTTAGCACATGGCCACCAAAGGTGCCCCCAATATGAGGGGTGTCGAATTGGCCACACCAACCCTTGCTACACCTACTATCACCACACCCACCCGCACCACACCCACCCTGGTCCCTCGAGGTCAAAACAACCCTGATGCAGCCCTGTTTGACACTCCTGTTATTGATGCATCATTTTCAATAACTATGTCTGTTTTCAGCATTACATGTTCCTTAACAGTAAACAGTCAATCCAGCAAAGACTTGAAAGAGATTTGATGAAAAAAGATTAATTTTGCTTTAACGTTCCTAATTTTGTAAATTTCAGAAGTTCTGCTTGGAACACAGGTATAGCCAAGTCAGATTGGAAGGAATGTTACTCTTCAAACAATAGCATAGAACATTTGAGAAAGAAATGGGAAAAAGAAAGTAAATGAGTTTCTTTTTTATCTTTTTATCCAGATACAGAAGATTGTTTCAAATGTCCTGAAGATCAGTATCCAAGCAAGGAGCAAGTTCAATGCCTTAACAAAACAATGAGTTTCCTGTCCATTGAAGAACCTTTAGGGATCAGTCTGGCCTCAGCTGCTGTTTCCTTTTCCTTCATGATAATCAGCGTGCTCGGAATTTTCCTTAAGCGTAGAGATACTCCCATTGTCAAGGCCAATAACCGGGACCTCTCTTACACACTACTCATTGCCCTTCTGCTCTGCTTTCTCTCTTCCTTGTTATTCCTTGGTCAGCCAGGGAAAGTAACCTGCCTTCTCCGTCAACCAGCATTCAGCATCATCTTCTCAGCTTCTGTTTCTTGTGTGTTAGCTACAACTATTACTGTGGTTGTAGCTTTTATGGCTACTAAGCCAGGTTCTTCAATGAGAAAATGGGTGGGGAAAAAATTGGCTATTTTCATTATCCTTTCTTGTTTCTTTTTTCAAGCAGGTCTTTGCATTCTGTGGCTGGCAACATCACCTCCATTCCCTGAGTTAGACGTGAATTCCCTTACAGAAATCATGATTTTGCAATGCAATGTAGGCTCCATCTTCATGTTTTATTGTGTCCTGGGCTATCTGGGCTTCTTGGCTATTGTCAGCTTTATTGTGGCTTTCTTTGCCTGTAATTTACCTGACACCTTTAATGAAGCCAAGTTCATCACATTTAGCATGTTGGCTTTCTGCAGTGTGTGGATCTCTTTTGTTCCAACCTATGAGAGTACCACTGGAAAAGCTATGGTGGCTGTGGAGATCTTCTCCATTTTGTCCTCCAGTGCTGGGTTATTGGGATGCATCTTCTTTCCAAAATGTTTCATCATTGTGCTGAAGCCAGAACTAAACACCAAGAAACAACTAAACACCAAGAAACAACAAGGTTATTGAACCTTGTGAAAGAGTGGCATGGTGGCCTTTTGGTGAAGATGCATACCTCCCACTCAGAAGATTGAAAGTTCAATCTTAGGTAGTGGAAGATACTACTTGCCTAAGATGCAAAGAAAAAAATATCTGCCATGAACTCTGTGTAGTGTCAGGAAGGACATCTGGCCAATAAATGCTCAGCTCCATTCAGTCACCCTGACTCTAACCTGAACTATGCTATTACAGGGTCATAAAAGGGGAGATTTTTATTGTATCATGTGAGATATATTTTTCCAAGGAATTGAGTTTAAATGGGATGGATATTATCAAGTAAGAGTTAATTAAATAATAAATGGGGCTTACTGTATCTTTTAATTTATCAAAAGAAAAAGGATTACAAAACTGTCTTAGAAGATATAAATAGCTTGTCTATCATTTCCACATATGAAATTCTAATTTTCTTTAAATAAGAAAATGAAATGAAAATGAAACCTATTTTAATATAGGTCATTTGTAGCTTCAGCAACTATTTGGTAGAAGACATCAATTACATCACTGAAAGTCACTTAAGAAATCTCTCTTCAAAATGTCTTCTCCATTTTGTTTTGTTAAAATAAATGATGACATGGTGCAGTATGTCATGTGTTGTTCATCTGAGGTTTTATTTATCTACTTTTAAGAACTGCTAAGGGCCAGATCATTTTTACTATATCTTGATGTTTAAAACCATAGAACTCAAAAAGGGCATATTCTCTTTTTCACATCGTTGTACAACATATGGAACACCAAAAGAATTTATGAATATATGAGCTTCCAAGTCTGTCCAATATTTGTGTTGATTCATTCAGGATTGAGATTTGGGGTATGTTATAGTGTGTCATTCGTATGAAGATGACATACAGATCCCACTCCCTATCAGATCTGAGTGATGAGATATTGTAAACACTTTGAGTCCCTTCAACACTTTAAGTACACAGTGGATTGTACAGTTACAGATAGTTTAGAATCCCACAACTGTTTCTAAACAGAACCAAGAAATACTATACTCATAGTTAATGCATACAGTTCTTTGACATATGACATTAATCTAATTCCAATATATTTTGGCAATGTTAAAACTGAAATTGCTTTATCTATTTCAATCCCATTTAAATGAGTCAATAGGGCAGAATGGTAGGTATAAAGAGAAACTATGTGAATTGATTGGTGTTCTCAGATAAAAATCCATATCCTCAAATTTCTTTGCATTCTGAACAGAGTAAAATAATTATTTTTATTCAATTATTCAAAGAAGTTTTCAGCTGTCTGGTACCTATTATTTGACAAAGATAAAAGGACATGCTACCAAGTAGACAAATTTACACTCAGTGTGAAAATGCTGAATAGATAATTAATTCTCCCTGGAATTGTCCAAATCAATATAATTGGTCTACTTGCTCAAAGCTACAGAGGTTTATTTAAAGATGAGAACAAACCCCCAAATATGCTATAAACTAACCGCAGTTCCATAGGGTGTTCGGAAAAGAGACAAGCGAGCTATTCAGGTTTATTTCTTCTGGTATTTGTTTTTCATTTTACCAGAAAACTGCAAGACATGAGTTTTGGAAATCTCAGTCAGTCAGTCAGTACTCAAACTTTATCTCTGCCAAAGTAAAATTGATAGTTTTCTCTTAAGAAAATGCTGAGAAAAGGCACTATGCTGAGTCTAGTAACCTGTCTTAGTTAATACAGAGAATACAACTTTCAGAAGATTTTTTTTGCTGCTGCTATGTTGTTCCTTTTGATATTTTCATCTAACATATATCCAGTGAATACTCTAAAGTGTCATGCAGATCCTTTTCTGGTTCCATATGAATGGTACCATCCGGATGATATTCTCATTGGTGGGATGACTTCTCAAATCATATACATTTTCAACAAACAGCTGTTTGATGAATATCCAACTCAAAAGCTGTTTAACATTCCAAAGTAAGCAAGAGTCTAATGTTACATTGCTTCTTGTCAGTTGCTCTGAGATCAGCAAAAATAACAAACAGATAACAAATAACAGCTTGTGTATCTATGAATAACAAGAGGCTCAAAGAAGATGAATAAAGATCTTACACAATCTACTTATTATTTCCCAAGTTTTCCTAGAATGTCTAACTCCAGACAAAGTGAGATTTTGAACCTTTATTCTTTTTTTGTTTTAAAAATGTACATAATGAATGTGTAGATTTAATTATGGGTAGTGTTTTAGAACTTCCAATTGCTAAACATGAAGAAATTTCATACTTCATGCATATAAGGTAAACTGACTATAAGGTAAAGTATCTGTGCATTGTCTCTCTAATCTAGTCCTCCACTTGATTTGTTTTAAATGATTTTTATGAGACTTCAGATTCTTCTTTTCCATCTTTGTTCCACAAGTAAGCACCCACAAGAATATTATTCTACTCATCACTATTCAAGTGGCCGACTAAAAATAGTTGAATATTATACACTATTGCATAATATAAAATATAAGGTTTTTAGAATTGCTAAGTATCAGTTAGGTCATTAAGAAATCAGGGATAGGGATTCAACCAATAGTAGAATGGCTTGCCTTCAGAAGTTGTGGGTGCTTCATCATTGTACACTTTAAAAAAGAGACTGAGCAGCCAGTTATCTGGAATGGTATAGGGTTTCCTGCTTGAGCAGGGGGTTGGACTAGAAGACTTCCAAGGTCCCTTCCGACTCTATTATTCAATATTCTATTCTGCATTGTGATTTGTATTACTAGAAGGAAAACATTTAGCCATGATATCCCTCTATCATACATACAGGGAAAACCATTTAAGCCAACCCAATTTTTAGAAAGATAATAAAAAATATGTAGGAACTGGCAATTTTAGATAACATTTCTTTGAAAACAAATATGCATATTTTCCCTAGGAACAGAAACTCTTCACATCTATCTTTATCACAGAGTTATATCTTTTCTACCTATCTTGGCCTTAAAATCCAATCTTATATATATAAAAGTGAAATACCACTAACACATCATCACAAAATCTCCAGAGCCGTAAAGCCTACAAACTCGAAATTTGGCATGTATCTTCCTCTTGGCTTCTAGGTGCTCACTAAGAAAGGATTTTTCAAAATGACCATCAGAGCATTAGTATTTTGTATATTATTAACACACTCTGATGCTAAGGAGTTGTACTCTCCCTCCCCACTTGAAAAGAATTCTGTTCCAAATGCAAAACAAAAGCAGAGGAGAGGAGTTTAGTTTCACAGCACCAAGCAGCTTTAGTACAGAACAGTTGAGCTGAACCACGCCCAGGCTCCTTCTGTCTCCTTTTTGCTCACACAGCAAATACTGTTTCAGTTTCCAAACAGTCCTCAACTCTCTTACACACTGACAGGACACTAGCCAGATGAAAAACAATGGATGCTAGTAGGTAGAGGCAGATTCCCCCCACCCTTATTTTCTTCCCTAAAAACTAAGCCCGACCACATAGTTTTGTATCGAAGCATGGGTATCGAGCTAGTTCTTTATAAAATGTGTATGTATTTAATTTGCTGAATATAATGAAATGTATAACAAAAAGTTTATTTTCATTAAACTATTTGGACTATTGTTAAGAGTGATGCTTAAATTTGAAATATAAAAAAATATTTTTCTGAATCAAATTAAAATTAAAGGGGAAATGAGACTTCAGTCAATTTTCTTACTGAAGGGTTGCTTCTCCAAACATTTTATTTCTTTGCAGCATGATCACAAAGTTCTACCAGCATGTACTTTCTTTGGTCTTTGCTGTAAAGGAGATAAATGAAAATTCACAAATCTTGCCCAATGTTACCCTTGGCTTCCACATCTGTGACAGCTACTGCAGTGCCAGAATGACCTATCGGACCACCTTGGACTTACTTTTCAAATCAAATAGATTTCTCCCAAACTATAAATGTGGCTCTTCTAAAAACCCCATAGCCATCCTTGGAGGACTTGAGTCTGATACTTCATCCCATATATCAGACATTATAGAATTTTACAAAATACTTCAGGTTGGTTGGGAAACAGAGAGAATTTTCTTTTTCCTTTGTAAATAATCAAAGCTCAAGCAATGTACATGGGATCCCTAATCCTAAATTTACTCCCCAAAATAACAACCTCATAAACAAATTTCAACCAAGACTTGAGCATTTGAAAATTCATTAGTTTACATAATTTATTTATTTTATTTATTTGATTTGTCAAGCGATCATAAGATAACAGGTATAAGTATAAACATAGTTATAAATACATGAAATGGATCCATATAAGAAAAATAAAAAGAAACAATAGGACAGGGATGGTAGGCACATTGGTGTGCTTATGCATGCCCCCTACAGACCTCTTAGGAAAGGGGTGAGGTCAATAGTAGACAGTTTAAGGTTAAAGGTTTTGGTGTTTGGGGAAGAAACCACAGAGTCAGGTAGACTATTTCGAACATTGACCACTCTGTTGCTGAATCTGCAATCAAGTTTGGTGTAGCTAATCTTGAGTTTGTATCTATTGTTTGCTCTTGTATTGTTATGGTTGAAGCTGAAGTATTCATTGACAGGTATGACATTGTAATGTATGATTTTATATACTATACTTAGATCGGACCGAAGGCGGCATAGTTCTAGATTTTCTAGGTCTAGGGTTTCAAGTCTGGTGGCATAAGGTATTCTGTAATGAGTAGAGAGGATTTAAAATAATTTAAAAGTAGAATTTCTTCCATCTTCAAGCACCTGGACTGAACTCCAGAAATTATATCATATAATCATAAATCAATAAATCGATACTCCAAGAACAATGTATTTAACTTTGCATTCTGCTGGCGAGTTCCTTCAATTGTTCCAATAAGCATAAAGAATAGCAATAATATATCCATACCACATCATGGAAGATTCCCTGCTCAAGCAGGTGATCCTATGCTATTTCAGACAAATAGCTGTCCAATCCATTTTTGCAAACTTCCAGTGACAATATCCGAAGACAAGCTATTGCATTGGTTGATTGTCTTCCCTGTCAGGAAACATCTCCTTAGTTCTAGGTTGCTTCTCTCCTTGGTTAGTTTCCATCCATTGTTTCTTATCTTGCCTTCGGATCAGTGGGATGTCAAATGTGCGTTGCATGTGCATACACGTTACTGGCTCCAGCAAGGATTTATCTTCTCCAGCTGATGAACGGCACTCAGCTGTGCCACACAAAGCAGCTGAGAAGGAAAATGCAACCACTAAAGGACAGCCTAGAGTCCGGGTGTGAGGGTGGGCCAAACAGAAGACCAAAACCTCACCCCAATGAACTGGTTCAGTGTCAGTTGTTCTTTGGAGCTACCTGTTCTATAGAACTAGACCGAACCAGTAAGATCCCACCTCTGCTTCAGATGCTTTGGAAAATAGTTTGACACCCTCACCTTTGTAGGAGCCTATAAAATATGGAATCTTTCTACTTTCTTTTAGCTCAAATATGGTTCATATCCCTCAGAAAGTTTTTCTAGAAATAACGTTTCTATAACTTTACTTTATGGCCCCAAAGGAGGGTCCCTTATATATTGGGATTATCTAATTGCTTAAATATTTTGGATGGACGCGGATTGGACTCTTTGCTTTTCTGAATGAGAGTGGCGAACGATTTTTGCAGAAACTGCAATTGATGTTTTCCCAGAATGGAATCTGTCCAGCCTTCATACAACAAATCCCTGGAATACCCCATCTGGATAACTTGGATAATTTTTTTGGCACAATGTCCAGAATTTATAAACACTTCGCCAATCATAAAACAAGTACATTTATTTTGTATGGAGACACTTTGACTCTTGTGTGGTTCACATTTCTCATATTTTTTGAGACCCCCAAAATAAAGAAAAGGCATCGTTTAGAAAGGTATGGATTATGACAAGCCAAATGGATTTTATATTAACAGGAATCCAGAAGGGCTTTGACCTCCACTTGTTTGATGGGGCCATTTCCTTTCAAATTCAGTCAAAGGATCTTCTGGGGCTCAGGACATTTCTTCAGGACATTAAACCTTATTGGAGGCACAGAGATGGATTCATAAAAGAGTTTTGGGAGCAAGCATTTGACTGTTTCTTTCCTAATTCAGGATCGGTAACAATGGATAATGAAAAATGCACTGGGGAGGAGAAGCTGGACAGTCTTCCTGGACCTCTCTTTGAGATGCAAATGACTGGTCACAGTTATAGTATCTATAATGGTATCTATGCCATAGCTCTTTCTTTACATCTTTCAAGGAGATCCAGCTGGCAAAAAATGACACTGGATAAAATCATTCAACTTCAGGATCTCCAGTCTTGGCAGGTAATATCACTATGTAACACTTTTTTTTTTTCTTCATTGGAAAATGTACTACAAAATGATTGGGTTGGTTCAAAGTGCTAAGATTTATGTGAATCATTATGTTTTGATCACCTAACAGTGATGAACAATACACAATTCTTTCGTAGTCTCAAACCCTACCAAGTAGATTGTGTCCATATTTCTCCTCAGCATCACACACTATTATTTTACAGATCTTCAGTGATAATACTTTGTAGGTTAACAATTTGTTCTCTGCATGAAATTTGCAAATATTTTAATGTTTAAAGAAAGAGCTAATAAGGTGTAATGACTATGACACCAAGCTAAAAACCAGGAGTTCTAATCCCAATTTAGGCACAAAGCCAGCTGAGTCTGCCAATTATTTTCTCTCAGGCCTAGGTAGAAAAGGATAGCAAATTATGTCCAAAAATCTTGTCAAAACTGACTTGAAGGCACATATCTCTCTCTCAAAAAATGAAGTCATATTGCATATTTTCCTTTTTTTGTATATCAACCTCATTGGTCTTTCATAGACAAAATATATATTAAATATCTGGAAACTTAGTTCATTATCTATGGCGATTCTCAATCATTCTGGTCATGGTTGTCCCAAAGGCACTTTTTCACTTTTTCAAGACGTTTCACTTCTCATCCAAGAAACTTCTTCAGTTCTACTTCAGAGCCACAATGACTCTCAGAGAGCCATTATGACCAGATTACTGCAAGAAATATAAATCTTTGCATTCCCCACCATTCAATCAAAACTGAAGAAGCTTCAATCAGAACTGAAGAAGCTTCCTGGATGAGAAGCAAAATGTCTTCAAGGAGAAACAAAAACCAGTTGCCTTTTGAAAAAGCTTCTTTGGGATGACATAGTTAATTGGTTTGCACATCACTATTCTTTCATTTCTTTGTTTCTTTTTTTTTAAAAAAAAAAAGCTCCATCCATTTCTTCAAGGCATATCTTTTAACAACTCAGTTAAAGAGAGAGGTTTTTTTTAATGACAAAAGGCAAGTAACAGAAGGATTTGACATTATCAACATGATCACTTTTCCAAACAAATCATTCAAGAAAGTGAAAGTTGGAAGATTAGATCCCAATGCTCCAGATGGATACCAATTCACCCTTAATAAAAATAAGATTGAATGGCATAAAAGCTTTAACCAGGTAGGATCAATAACATACTTTGAAAAGATGTTGTCACTTTGTTCACCTGAATTTTCTATTTTCCTATTACATGTAATCTCATCAGCATTCAGTAGAATTATATAATACAGACCTAGTTTAGGAGATGGTCAGGCTGAGCCCAAGGGAAGGGTCAAATGCATGATAAGTCATGAATCCCTACAATAAGATATAAGTCCAACCTGCCTTGAATGCCTTTTTTTTTAATCTTCTGCTCATATCTCTTGACTGTTAGTTGGTCAGATGTTTGTAGAGAGTTTTGAACTGCCTGAATCTCTTGATTTCCCTAATGCTTGACACCTAGTGCAACATTATATTTCTATTTTGAAAATGAAATGATCAAACACTATGTATGCAGAATTTGTGCATATTTACAAGAGCTTCCTTAACTGTGGGTGAAAAGTCAGATTAAAAAATATTTCAAAGACTAATATAGCCATATCCCTTTTTAAAGAGATAATTTACAGATGAATAAAAGAATCAAAGCCTGTCCTCTTCTTATTAAACAATGTTCATGTGATTTAGAGGCTCTTCCCATTTCTCTTTGTAATGAATATTGTCACCCAGGATATTGGAAGAGAAGAATGGAAGGGGAAAAATTCTGCTGCTATGACTGTGTTCCATGTCCAGAAGGAAAGATTTCAGACAAGATGGGTCAGTTGACTGAGATTTAAAACTAATGTATGGATCATAATGAATAAATCATCATGGGCTGGGCATTTAGCTAGCCCTGTGGTTCTCAACCTATAGTGTGTGGACCCCTGGGGGGCCACAATATAATTACAGAGGGTCCACAAAGGCTTGAATAAATGTTATGGTTTAAATCTTGAGTTAATTCTTGGTGGTCCATGGCCATAGGCCATGGCTCAAAAGGAGGTCCATGGTGAAGAAAAGATTGAGACCCACCAATCTAGACTATGCCAAAGGTGATCTTTGCCAGTCTGAAGGTCAGGAATGAATGGTAACCCATGTTTTCATGTTCTTATTTTTTTTAAAAAAAAAGTCAGAGGAATAGCTCTTTTGAGGTTTAATTCAAATAATATACATGTAGGCAAATATACATGTTTCTAGAGAGGCTAGAGGGAAGGCTAGAGGGAAGGCTAGAGAGAAGGGTAGGGAGGCTAGAGAAAAGTTCCCTGAAGATGGTCTCCAGCATGAGTCCAAAAGTTTGGAAGACAAAACCTTTGGTACCAGCGAACAACCCAGGTTGGATCCTGCAACATGACCAAAAGTGGAGCCAGAATTTTGGTTATGGAGCAAAACATTTAAGCAAGAGACCACTGTGATCACTTTTCTCAATGGCCACAATCCTAGCTCCCTCAATTGCAGTTGTTAAGTTACTACCTGTGATATTAAACAGATGGAATGAAAGAGCTACCTGTTGAAGGAGGCAGGTAGTTTCTCTCTGTTTTTTTTTTTTAAAGAAATTCCTATGATGGAATACAAGAACAAAGTTGGATCTTCAGGATCTCTGCTTTGTTTCTCCAGCCTAGCACAAGGGCTTGTTTCTGCTTGTGCTTAGAAGGGCACTCCTGGTCTGGACTGAAGAAATAGATAAAGTTGTCCCACTTTATTTCTGCATCACAGAAGTTGCTCTCCCCTACATGAATTACTCTGAAGTTGTTGAGACATATTGTCAGGTAAAAATGGTATATTTAAATTTTCAGTACATGAAAACAATGGAGAAATGAATAAAAGAAGCAAAACTGTCTGTCTATCTATCATCTATCTATGTCTACCTATCTCTTTCTATCTATCTATCTATCTATCTATCTATCTATCTATCTATCTATCTATATCTATCTATCTATCTATCTATCTATCTATCTATCTATCTATCTATCTACATGTATACAGCTATCTAATTATTCAATGAATTTGTATGCCATTCATCTCACCAAAGGCAACTCAAGGCACCTTACAAAAATACAATTAAAATATACTCTGTAAAACATTAAAACAATAAATAAGAATCTTGAATTTAAAATTCAGTTAAAATGAAACTGACCTGGATGGAGAGAAAGAAGGACCAAGGTGCACACAGGGAGTAGGTATGTGTGTGTGTGGGGGGGGTTATTAACACTGTTATCACGTCATCTATAGTTCTTCTTTTCCAGTCCCATAACCATCTTTGTTGTTTTTCTCTGCAGTGTTTTAGAATCATAATATCTTTTTTATATTGTGGCAACCAAAACTGGATGCAATATTCCAAGTGTGGTCTTACCAAAGCAACCACCCAGTTATGAGACAGCTTTCTCTATATTTCCAGAACTTAATAATAATAAAGAAATCTGACTTTTCTTGTTTTACTTTTACTCTAGAGATGGAAGATTGTTTCAAATGTCCTGAAAATCAGTATCCAAGCAAGGAGCAAGATAGATGCCTGAACAAAACAACGAGTTTCCTTTCCTTTGAAGAAACTTTAGGGATATCTTTGGCATCAGCTGCTGTTGCTTTTTCTGTGATAACAGCCTTGATTCTCGGAACTTTTATGAAATACAAAGATACTCTAATAGTTAAAGCCAACAATCGGGACCTCACCTACATTCTCCTCATGGCACTTCTGCTTTGCTTTCTTTCTTCCTTGTTATTTCTTGGTCAACCAGTGAAAGTCACCTGTTTTCTTCAGCAACCAACTTTTGTCATTGTCTTTTCAGTGGCTGTTTCTTGTATTTTGGCCAAAACGTTCACTGTGGTTATGGCTTTCATGGCCCCCAAGCCAGGCTCCAAGATGAGGAAATGGGTAGGAAAAAGATTGGGCCTTTTTATTGTCCTTTCCTGCTCTCTTTTCCAAACCAACATCTGTATTGCATGGTTGGCAAAGTTTCCTCCATTCCCTGAGTTAGACATCCATTCCCTTATGGAAACCATGATTTTGCAATGCAATGAAGGTTTCATTGTCATGTTTTATTGTGTCCTGGGCTACCTGGGCTTCTTGGATACTGCCAGCTTTGTTGTGGCATTTCTTACCCGTAATTTACCTGACAGCTTTAATGAAGCCAAATTTATTACTTTCAGTATGTTGGCTTTTTGTAGTGTGTGGGTGTCCTTTGTGGCAACCTACCAGAGCACTAGAGGGAAAGCCATGGTAGCTGTAGAGATCTTCTCCATTTTGTCCCCCAGTGCTGCCTTATTGGGATGTATTTTCTTCCAAAAATGTTTCATCATTTTGCTGAGGTCAGAACTGAACAACAGAGAACAATTAATTAATAAAAAGAAATCAAATCATGTAAATATCATTTATCAATAATATTGTCTTATTTAAATGAAGAATATGAGTATCCAAGTAATCCATGAATACATATTTTCATTTAATCAAACTTTGAAGATTATACAGTTAAGTATGTTTCTTAATGTGCAAGATAGTCCATTCTTCTGTTTTCAGGAAAAATGATTTTGATAAAATTTATTTACATACATAATTTGAAGAGAAAGTAGCATATAAATTTGATTAAAATCAATAAACCTTTAGTTTCTGTCTTTTGACTGGCCTCGCCCCATCTATTCTTTGCCTCCTGAGTCCCAGCTGGTTGCCTGGGTCTTCTTTTGTTGCCCTGAACAGGAGAATGGAGCTGGAAATCAGGTTAGTGGGATGGAGAGGGAATGGGGATTTTACAATATCCTTCCCCTGTCATGCCCACCAAGCCACGCCACACCCACCAAGCAATGCCCACAGAACCAGTAGTAATTTTTTTTGAATCCCATCAGTGGTCCCCCAGACCTGATGACAAAAGATCTGGTTTTAAGGGACTTCTGGAAAATCAACAAGGATAAAGCCAGCCTCACTTTGGTGGGGGGATGTTCCATAGGTGGTATCATGACACAAAAGGCCCATCTGCCAATTATAGCTCCCTCACAGATGGAACCGGTAGCATATCTGTTATTGCAGAGATGATGGAACTAACAAATATAAATGTGTTCTGTATTAACATTCTTGTAAACTTGCATTCTGATTGGTCCATCCGGACCACAACCCGATTGGTTCACTGAACACCTGTGATTGGAGCACTGAGAATCTACCGCGATTGGCCGAGCCGATCGCGGGAGATTCAAAGCGCTGCCATTGGCCGCCGAGCCGCTGGCCGGCTGTATAAAGCCAAGCGGCTTGCACGCTTTAGCTGTCCTTGTTCTGAAGTCACAATAAAGAGCTGACTGTTCACTTTCGCGTCTCGCCTCTTATGTGACCCGATCCACCGATCTAACACTGGCAACGAGGATGGGATCATGAGGCGAGGACCAACCAGCACGTGGCAAACAGCGCACAACGACCAGCAAGATGGCCAGCACCCCGCCACCTGCTCCGTTCGACCCAGCCACCGAGGACTGGGAGTCGTACCAATCGCTTCCAGATGTTCCTGGAATGCAGCAACCTCAAGGACGCCAATGGCCAGAGGAAATGGGCAGTGTTTCTGACGCACTGTGGCCCTGCGGTATTCAAGATGGCCAAGGCGCTGGCCAAGCCTGCCGACGTAAAAGAGATGGACTGGGCTGACCTCGAGCCCATCTTGCACCGCCATTATGCCCCTGCCGTGCCCATCCTCATCCGTAGGCACGACTTCTACCGCCGAGATCAGCGCGAAGGCGAAACCATAGGCGACTTTGTGGCTCAACTGCAGAACCTGGGAGGCCTCTGCGGGTTCACTGACCTGGACGAGGCACTTTGTGACTGAGTCGTCCTCGGACTCAGAGACCCCGTGCTGCAAAGCCGGTTAATGGCCAAGGGCGACATCTCCTTTGCCGACGCCCTCGCCAAGGCTACCGCCGCCGAGGCCACCCGCCAATCAGCAGCCCGGATGCGACAAGTGAACACGACTGAATGGCCACCGACCAACGAAGCGACCGCGGTGGTCCAAGTTCCTTGCCGCATACTCGTATGAACTGTCACACCGGCCCGGCAAGAACATTCCGCACGCTGACGCATTAAGCCGGTCACCACTACCAGACCTAGACGACCTACCCAGCCCACTCTTAACCGTGCCAGACATTGCCCGTGAAACAAATAAAGACAAACGGCTGGCGCGGGTATTGAGTTGGGTAGAGCGGGGGTGGCCAGAAAATGAGGGTGGCGAACAGTTCAAAGCCTTCGGAAACCACCAAACTGAGCTGTTCACACAAAGGGGGTGCATACTCTGGGGAGACCGGGTAGTCATACCAGAGACACTACAAAATAGAGTGCTGGCAATGCTGCACGAGGGACACCCGGGGGTTGTCAAGATGAAAGCCCTGGCCAGAAGCTATGCTTGGTGGCCAGGGATGGACAAACAAATGGAGACATGGGTCGCCGGCTGCAGCAGGTGCCAAGAGTCAAGAGCCACCACCCCCGCCGCCCCGGTCCTGGAGTGGGAAACCCCCAGAGGACCATGGTCGTGAATACACATAGACTTCGCCGGCCCAACCAAGGGGCATACATTCCTCATCACCGTAGATGCTTACTCCAACTGGCTGGAGGTAAGCACCATGAGGGCAACAACAACAGAAGCGGTCATCGACAAGCTCAACAGACTCTTTACAGCGCATGGGCTACGGATGTCATAGTGTCGGGACAGCGGCCCACAGTTCACGGCACTGGCATTTGAAAAATACCTGGCGAGCAGGGCATCAGACACGCCTTAACCTCGGCGGCTCACCGGCGGCGAGCAGTAGGGTGGAGCGGATGGTCAATACACAAAAAAAACCATCCAAAAATCGAAACCGGCGACATTCAAGAAAAAATAAACAAGCTACTCTTCATACAGCACATCACGCCGAGCACGACCACGAACAAGAGTCCAGCGTAGTTACTGATGGGAAGAAAACTGAGGTCTCCACTGGACCGGCTACTCCCCACCTACAACCCAGAGAAACCCCCAGACTCCTCCAGCCGGTACCGGGCATTCAACATCGGGGACACAGTCTATGCAAAGAACTTCACGGGAGACCCCCTCTGGGTACCTGCACAAATAACACAGGTAACCAGGCCCTGATCATACAGACTCCAAACGACGGATGGAAGGAGCTGGAAGCGGCACATCGACCAGCTACGGTCCAGACTAGCTGCCAACACCCCAGCGCCTCGGCAGCAACAACCTCGGAAAGCAGAGAGGAGGGAAGCCTCAACAACCAAGCCGGTGAATGACGAAGGCCGGAATCGTCAATGGCATCCCCACAAGCATAGGCCGAACACCCCCACCAGAAGACAGCAACGTTCAAATAAACCAGCCATACACACCAGCAGACCTCGAACTGTCACAGACGGGATCTTCACCTGGGAGGTACAGCCAAGCCAGCTCAACCAGCCCGGAAAGACCGGCGAGAGCAACAGGAACAGCAACTCGACCGACCCAGGTAGTCCGGGTGGGAGCTGCGGCAACAGGCCCGGGCTCACCCTTCCAGGCGGTTCCATCAGCGGAGTTGAGAGCGGCCGCGGAGCCCATCCGAACCGGCCGCGATCACACACAGACTGAACCGCACAGGTCAACTAGACAGATTCGGAGTCCCACCTACCTGAGCGACTACGTCACGGCGCTGCGTCAGGCGAAACCATGAGGGGAGGGTGTTCTGTATTAACATTCTTGTAAACTTCGCATTCTGATTGGTCCATCTGGACCGCAACCCGATTGGTTCACTGAACGCCTGTGATTGGAGGCGCTGAGAATCTACCGCGATTGGCGAGCCAATCGCGGGAGATCAAAGCACTGCCATTGGCCGCCAAACGCCCGGCCGGCTGTATAAAGCCAAGCGGCTCGCACGCTTTAGCTGTCCTTGTTCTGAAGTCACAATAAAGAGCTGACTGTTCACTTTCGCGTCTCGCCTCTTATGTGACCCGATCCACCGATCTAACAAATGGATGGAGGAAAACCCTTAAATGACTCAGGCCCATGTCATGAAGATCTTTAAAGGTCAAAACCAGCACCTTGAGTAAGGCCAAGAAGCACGTGGGCAACCAACACAGGTGACAGTGCAGAGGTGTAATCAGTGCCATTCCAGGGGCATGCATAGCTACATATAGCACTGCACTGTACACAAGCTGAAACTTCCAGATAATCTCCAATGGCAGGTCCTTGTAGAACATACTGCAGTAGTTCAGATGTAGGCTGATTAGGGCATGAGTGACAGTGAGCAGAGTTTCTCAGTCCAGGAATGAGCAGAAATGGTACTGTTGAAAGGCTGGAAAATGCTTTTCTTTTGAGGATTCGATTTTCCTGCTGGGAGGGCTCCGGTGCAAGGACACAGACAGAGACAACTGCTTGGAAGCAGGTTCCTTTTATTTTCCAGGAAGGCAAGAGATATCAAGAAGTCTGCGTTCCTGGGGCTAGCCATCTTTGTATATTAAACCCCTGATTTTTATACCTTTTCTCCTTTTGTGTGTGAGTGCTTGTGTTTGTATTTCTTAATGTTTTAAATCCTGTCAGGGGTTGTCTTCCTAATGTTTTCTTATATTTGTTTGGTGGCAATCTCCTGTCTGCTATGGAATTTATTTCGTGTCTTTTGTCTATTTGTTTTGCTGATTTGGCATGACCTTTTGTTTGTAAGGGATTTCTTTTTCTTGTTTCCCTAGCTTTCTTAACTACTTGGCTTTTGTCTAGGGGGCTTCTTTCAATACCTTTTATTAAATCTCTTTTCCTATGCAAGTTTGTTTTATGGCTGGCCTGATGTTCCCTTTTGGGCTTTTCCTGCTTGGGTGTCACCACTGTCCTCATGAAGCTCCCTTTCCACAGTACATTACTGAAAATGTGCAAAGGATCTTCTGGCCATGGATGCCATCTGTTCTTCCAGAAGGCTCTAAGCATATAAAACCCTTAGGTGGTATTCTAGGTCTGTCTGGCCCAGTGCCACATATTTTATTATGCTGTTTATTAATTGTGTTGTTGAGAGGAGAAGAGTGTTAGCTATACTTTAAGTATTCCAATATACTTAAAAGATTATTTAAAATAAAAAGTAACTAAAACTTCCTTAGATAACTCAAATGCTGAATATATAACCCTATGTTCAAATAACCAAAATGTTTGCTAACTTTTGTTAGTATTGTTTCATTAAATCCATAATATTTTGTTGGAGAAATCTGAAAAAACATCCTAGCAAACTAAAATTTTATCAGCATGTAACAATTGCAGTCATTTTATTACTCAAAAATCCTTTGATTCTCATCTGAAAGTGATGAAATGATCCAAATACAGTGAAAAGATAAAAAGTAGATTTAATATATATTTATTTTAATAATGCTAGCTGAGGAAATAGTATAACTTTATATCTCACTCCCTTTCTTTTCTCTCCCTTTTTTTTATTTTTGTTTGGTTATGACTGTTGATTCCACACTCACTTATTTATGAAGATGATTTGTGTTTCTTTATGATGTGTATGTGTTTGTATACGTATACATACATACATACATACATACATACATACATACATACATACATTTTGTTTTGGGGACAGAAGATAAATAATTTTATACAGGTAGTCCTCAACTTAGGAGCCATGGTGGCACAATAGTTAGAGTATAGTACTGTAGGCTACTTCTGCGGCCTGCTGCCTACAATTTGGCATTTCAAATCCCACCAAGCTCAAGGTTGACTCAGCCTTCCACCCTTCCAAGATTGGTAAAATGAGGACCCAGATTGTTGAGGGCAGTATGCTGACTCTGTAAACTGCTTAGAGAGGGCTGTAAAGCACTGTAATGTGTTATATAAGTCTTAGTGCTATTAGGAACATAGTTGAGCCCCAAATTTAAGTTGCTACTCAAGAAAGTTGTTAATTTTGTCCCAAATTATAACCTATCTAGCCACAGTTGTTAAATGAAACTTGTTAAGTTAGTAACATGGTTGTAAGTGAATCTGGCTTCCCAATTGATTTTACTTGTCAGACAATCACAATGGGTAATCACATGATCCTCGGAGACTGCAACTGTCATAAATACAAGCCAATTGCCAAGTGTCCAAAGTTTGATTATATGACCATAGGGATGCTGCAATTGTCATAAAGGTGAAAATGGTCTTAAGTCATTTTTCTCAGGGCTGCTCTAAGTTTCAACAGTCACTACCGGCATGGGTGTAAGTTGAGGACTACCTTAGATGGACATCTCAACCAAACCCTGTTTTCTTTAGAAAAAGCTACTCCTGAACTTCATTCTGTTATCTATGTGTGAAATCCTAAAGTCCCACCTAAAAAGGAGTTCTGCTCTCTATATAAAATACTGAGAAATAATTCTATTGAAGTATGAATTTTACTAGAAAAATAACAACTGAAAATATGTTTCTGCGATTTGGGGTTTGGTTATTTTAAAAGTTGAATTTAGAAAGACAATCTATTTGCAAAGTTGACTATGGTTGTACTTACAGTAAGAAAAGACTGCTTCTGGGAGAAAGTGGGAGAACAATTATACAATCATATCTAATGTTTACTACTTCACTATTTAGTACATCATTTTTTTTTAATGACAGATAACATTCAGAGCGAGATTAATGCTCTCCACTAGAATTATTTTCATGGTTATAATTTGTCCACTTGAGCAAAGATGTAAACATCTGAAGCAGAGACAGTTAGTGAGAATGAGAAAGGTTTTATCCACATAGAGAGTTGCAAGTAAGAGTAAGAATTGGAAAGGGTAGACTCTACATTTTCATTTGCTTCAAACTGTGGTTTTCAATAGTACCAGGCAGCCATCCTTTGACCACAGTGTGTGATGGTTTTGACAAATTTAATAAAGGACGTGTATTGAACTATATTCTTGTTTTATGTTAATATAAGCAAAGTTCTTCAGTGATGTATTCAGCCTGACTAATATTTGCTAATGCAGGATTTTGATGGTAGTGAAATCAGATCCATCTATATTGCAGAAGACTTTCTCTTACCCAGATGTTTTTTCTTCTTCCTTTAATGATTCCAATAGTCAGGGTGAATAGTTTAGCAGGTCATCTGGAGGATCCAATACCTATTCCATATGAGTGGTACCAGCAAGATGATGTCATTCTTGGAGGGATGGTCTCTCTCTGATACATTACCATTTTAATTAAGTTTCATTTAAGAAGCATCCTTCTCAAGAGTTTTTTGCATTTCAAGAGTATAGATTTTCTATCTTGCTCCTCTTTATCAGTTAGGAAAGTTTTAATTCATGGAGGGAAAGAGGGAAAAGTGGACTATTTTCTTACATAATGGCAATTCTTTTTCCTGGAGGGTGTTACTACATCTCTTGAATTCCAGACAGCTTTTAATGAATGAAAATTCATTTAAAACCCAGCATGCTTTGAACATCCTGTTACAGCCTTTTGTTTACAGAGTAATAACAGCAGCAATCAGAGCAATAAATTCCTCTTACCCAGTCTATCACAGCTGCTAGAAAAACAAACAACCCTTTCCTTAAAGACTCTCAATACTACCTCATTATTTTAATCAAACACCCATTAATTCATTACCTCAAAACTTACAACTTTTCTACCTCATCACCTACATCAATGATTAGATAATCAATTTCTATAAAATATTTTATTAATGGTTTAATTGATTTATTGTATTAATTGATTAGTGTGATTAGAGTGTTTAGTGCAAATAGTGTGATTACTGACTAGTTTAAAAGATCAAGCTTCATGTAATTTAATTGATTAGTAAAATCAGTGATTTAGTGAATTTAATTGAACAGTGTGACTAATGATTAGTGTAATTAATTGATTAGTAGTTAGTGTAATTAATTGATTAGGTTGATCGTTGCTTAGGAAATTATCTGACTAGAGAGATTACTGCAAATGATTGATTGGTGTGATATTGGCTATATTGATTACCCAAAATTGTTCCATTAATTAATTCCATCAACGTACTATCTTAACAAACCTACCATGCCAAGAAAAAAATCCAATGCCAAACCACAACCTAAAGAGAAATTAATCCCCAACAATGAACCACAAGACTCCTGCACATGCCTTAAATGCTACAAAACTCTAAAGGATAATGAAAATTCCATCAAATGTTCTCTGTGTAACAAATACGCTCATCATGACTGCTTGGGATTACCCAAGCAAATGATTCAATACCTAGAATCATGCAATGAGTTTCCATATCTTTGCAAATCATGCAGACCCAAACTGGATCTGTTGGAAAGAGTTGATACCATTGAAACATGAGTAACATCACTTGACACCATAGTAGCATCCCTGGACGCCTTAAAAGAAAGATTATCCAACCTCGAAAAAAAAGACACAACGCAAAAACCTGAACATCCAATAGCTACAAACCACATCTCTACCCAACAACCACAACCCAATCCACAACCCAATCCACAAAAAAACAAAACCCAGACAAATATTGATATCCCAATCCTCATCAGAGAAGCTGTTGAGCATGAACGGAAACGTCAAACGCCATCTTATTTGGTCTAGAGGGCATCAATGATAATGATGACATCACAACTGTCCAAAACATCATCAGTGATTATCAAGCATCAACCATCTCCCCTGATGAAATACTTGACATTTCCCGCATTGGCCGAGAGCTCAAAAACAGTGACGGCTCTGTGACCCCACGCTTCTGCAGGGTCATTTGCAAAAATGAATCAAGCAAACGCAAATTCATTTACACTATAAATTCACTCGCCAAAACCAACACCAACTATAAGAACCTCCGTTGTCGCCCTGACCTAACCATGCAGCAACGTGACCGCTCCCGTGTACTCTGCACTGAACTCAAAAAACGTCTCGACAATGGAGAGAAGGACCTGTACATTGACTACCATGCTGACTGTATCAAAAGTAAGTCACACATCCCGCAACTCAGCTTTAACCTTCAACCACAACCCTACCTCAACCAATCCACCATCACCCAAGACTAGGCACGCATGCCCCTAACTACCTCAATTCCAATTACTGCTGGCCTTAAATGCAAGCTACTCAATGCAAGAAGCCTTGTAAATAAAATACCTGAATTTTTCCTCCTACTAAATATGGCTAAATTCGACATTATATTTGTCTGTGAAACATGGCTCAACGCATCTCTCCCTGACTCCATTACCACAGTAAGAGACTATCATGTTTACCGATCAGATCATAAAATTCGTAGAGGAGGTGGTGTTGCTATCTTCTATAAAAAGTCCTTAGATCTAAAAAATATCCAAGTTACCCAGGAGCTTGCTCTTCCTGAGACCATTATCTGTGAACTATCCTTAAATATCACAATTTGATTCTTACTATGTTACAGAGCACCTGATTATGACATTGAACATGTAAACAAGCTAAATACACTACTAACATGGGCAGCATCCTGCCCACATGCTTTTATCTTTCTGGGTGACTTCAATCTACCTCATATCAACTGGACCCTAAATGAATGTTCAACTGAAACCATACACGCAACCTTCTACAATGCTGTTACAAATCTGGGACTGGAACAACTAGTAACCAACAACACTAGACTAAACAACTGCCTCAATCTCATCTTCTGCAATAGTTTGAATTTAATTTACAGAATACAAACTAAAGAACCCTTTTCCAGCAGTGACCACAATATACGTCCACACAAAAACCACCACAATGATGATATCCCCAATTATAACTTCAAAAAAGGCAACTATGATCTTATAGACAATGATCTCTCATCCCTTGATGGGCAATCTCTATTCACTGGATGCAATACTGTTGAAGACCATTACAACATATTTTTACTTGAAGTCAAAAGAGTCATCAAACTATATGTACCAACAACAACTCCCAAAACAAAACAAAAAAACAGATTACCCATAACAATAAGGAAACTTCAATCCAAAAAGAGATCACTCTGGGGGAAAAACAAATCTGGTCACGTTGCCAATTTCAAAAGCCGATACAAAAATTTATGCTACCAGATAAAGACTGAATGCACCAATTATCACATTAAACAAGAGGAAAACCTTCTAAGCACCAATTCCACCAGTGCTTTTTACAATTTTGTAAACAACAAACTAAAAGATTCAAGGTCCATCCCACCCCTGATAGGACCTAATGGTAAAGACTGCAATGATGACACCATTAAAGCCAACATCTTTAACACATTTTTTGGCTCAGTATTTGTAAACAGCAATGGATCATGCCCAGTATTTCCTAGCCGAACCACAGATAACTACAATGATCTAATACATATCGATTTTACAGAAGACAATGTTGAAAAAGCACTACGCAATCTAAAACCATCTCTATCTATTGGACCAGATAGAATATGTGCCTACTTCTTAAAAAAAGCTACCCACTGCCATAGCCAAACCTCTAAGCATAATCTTTGAAAAATCTTTCAGGACCAGTTCCTTGCCTAACCTTTGGTCAAAAGCCACAGTCATCCCCATCTTCAAAAAGGGAGACCCCAGCCTAGTTGAAAATTACAGACCAATCTCCTTATGCTGCGTCACCTGTAAAGTCATGGAATCAATTATTAACCAATCCATCATCCTCCACTTAGAGACAAACAACCTACTTTCCAATAAACAATTTGGTTTCAGAAAAAAACTCTCCTGTAATCTGCAACTCTTACACTGTAAAAACATATGGACTACACAACTTGATCAGGGCAAAACAATAGATGCAATCTACATAGACTTCTGTAAAGCCTTTGATTCAGTGGTACATGACAAACTACTACTAAAAATAAAATCCTATGGTATCTCTGGACAACTGCATAACTGGATAGAAGCATTCCTGTCAAACAGACAACAAATGGTCAAAATTGGGAGCGTCCTATCAAATTCTGTACCTGTCAATAGTGGTGTTCCCCAAGGCAGTGTTTTAGGACCAACTCTCTTCATACTCTACATAAATGACCTCTGTGATCATATTAAGAGCAACTGCGTTCTTTTCGCTGATGATGTAAAGCTGTTCAATACCACAGACAATACTGCTACCCTTCAAAAAGATCTTGACTATGTATCAGAATGGTCAAACAAATAGCAACTTCAAATCTCAACAAATAAATGTTCTGTCTTACATATTGGAAAAAAAATCAGAAAATAAAATACAAGCTGAATAGTCAAGACCTTGCTGATGATCCAAGCACTGTAAAGGACCTTGGAATCCTCACCTCTAATGATCTAAGTGCTAGAGCCCACTGCAACTACATAGCCAAAAAGGCATTAAGAGTTGTTAACCTAATCCTACATAGCTTTTTCTCTGGTAATATCACACTAACTAGAGCATACAAAACATTTGCTAGACCAATACTCGAATACAGCTCATCGGTCTGGAACCTACATTACGTCTCTGATATTAGCACAGTTGAGAAAGTCCAGAAATATTTCACAAGAAGAGTTCTCCACTCCTCTACTCGTTGTAGAATACCTTATGCCACCAGACTTGAAATTCTAGAACTAGAAAACCTTGAATTACGTCGTCTTCGGTCTGATTTAAGCATGGTATATAAAATCATACATTGCAATGTCCTACCTGTCAATGAATACTTCAGCTTCAACCATAACAACACAAGAGCACACAACAGATACAAACTCAAGGTTAACCGCACCAAGCTTGATTGCAGGAAATACGACTTCAGCAACAGAGTGATCAATGTCTGGAATACTCTACCCGACTCTGTAGTTTCTTCCCCAAACCCCAAAAACTTTAACCTTAGACTGTCTACTATTGACCTCAACTCTTTCCTAAGGGGTCTCTAGGGGGCGTGCATAAGCGCACCAACGTGCCTACCGTCCCTGTCCTATTGTTTCTTTTATTTTTCTTTTATTTTTCTTATATGTACCCATTTTATGTATTCATAACTATGTATACACTTATACTTATTATCTTGTAAACAATTGACAAATCAAATAAAATAAAAAATTCTGTCTGCTGAATGCACAAGAAACTAGATCAGGTAACCTAGTTTATGTGGTGGCAAGGTGATAGAGAAAAATAACATGTAAATTTTATTTAACACAGGGTGTTAACAAAATTCTACCAACATGTCCTTTCCTTGGCCTTTGCTGTGAAGGAGATCAATGAGAATCCACAAATCCTGTCTAATGTTACCCTTATCTTCCATATCCATGACAATCATTATCATCCACTGATGACCTATCAAACCACCCTGGACTTACTCTTCAGATCTCAGCAATTTGTCCCCAACTACAAGTGTGACACTATGAAAAGCTTTATGGCCATTATTGGGGACTCATTTCTGAAACATCAATCTATATAGCAGACATTGTAGGTTTATACAAGATACCACAGGAAGGCATTTGAAGAAGAGTTATAAGAGAATTACCTTTCAGCTTGAAACAAACTTACTAAAAAAGGTGAATATGTTACTGGCAATATCTTTCCACAAAATGTATTTTTTCTTTTAGCTGACTTATGATTCATTTGCCCCTCAGAATAGTTATAACAGTGAAATGTCATCTTCATTCTCCATTTTCCCAAATTAATCTCAGTACATGGGGATTGTTTGAGTGCTTCAACATTTTGGGTGGACCTGGATTGGGTTCTTTACTACTGATAATTGGAATGGAGAACATTTCCTGCAGATCACGGAGTCCCTTTTTTCCCAACATGGAATCTGCTCTGCTTCCATTCAAAGAATTCCATATTTAACACAATGGGATAAATTGTATGATATGATTGGAAAACCAACAATTATTTATCATGGCATAAATGATGAGAAGATTAATACCTTTATGTTATGTCCCCTCTTGGAAATTCAAACGAACAAACGGAAAGCATACATTTCACAATCAAATCAAACTAAAGGGAGTAACGTCCTCATTCAAAACTGCAGGCAAAACTGTTAGGACTTCCTTTTGAAATTCAAACAGTCATTTTGTTCCTGGCGAAAGGCACTAGCTCAGCTGTGTCCTTTTATACCCATTAAGGCAACGTGCTAATTAACTGGCTTGCCCATCAGATTAACGTTTCCTGGTTCTGATGTCAATCCACGATCTAACAGTCATCAGATTCAAAGTTCCTAACAGGATTGGTCCTTCCAATCACAACACTATCCCCCACCTCAGGGCCCTTCCCCCGAGTCTTACGTTCAGGATGTGGTTTTGAAGGGAATTCTGCATGATATCTTCGAACAAGGTCTGGGGCATGTACCTTGGCCACATCCTGCCAATAACAAATCTCCGTTTCATTTTCTAATCTTCCCACAAAGTACTGGAATCGTCCCTTTTTCCATCGTGAATCATAAATTCCAACCACTGTAGTATCTGTAACAGGTTCAGTGCAGGGCCTAGATGTGAAATGTACCAGACCTAAGGCCTCCTTAAGGTCAGGTCTACCCTGTTTTCCTGACGAGCCAAGAGTGGTTTCAGGTACGGGTCTGCGGTTCCCTCTCCGATTGCAGGAATTAACAAAATGTCCCAGACCCCCGCAATAAAGGCACAAGCCTTCCTGGAACCGTCTCGAACGTTCCCGTGCTGTTAAGCGAGGGCGGAGTGCTCCCAACTCCAACGGCTCCTCTGTCTTAACCATGGGTTGGAAAACTCTCGGTGGCGTGGGTTGTGCACGAAAAACGAAGATGGTTCCATACCGAGCCGTTTGCGCCCACGTTGCTGTAAACGAGCTTCAATTGCGTAAGCACTGAACTATCAATGCATCCAAGGTTAAAGCCTTCTCTGCATGGACCAGCTCATCTTTGATGGCATCGGACAGGCCTTCCTGGAATGCAGCCATATGAGCCGGTTCGTTCCAGTTGGAGTCCAAACACAGCATCCGAAATTCTGCAACGTATTCCTGAAGGGAGCGTTTCCCCTGAGTAATGTCCCGTAACCGTCTATCCACAGTTTGTATCTTAATTGGGTTCTCAAACATAACCCTTATTTGTTGCAGAAAACCCTGAAAGTTATCCAATAATGGGCTATCTTGAATTAACAAGGAGTAGCCCATTTAGCAGCCTGCCCAGATAAAAGGCTGAGAATGAATCCCGTCCTGGCCCGATCATTTGGAAAGTCTTCAGGCCTCAAGGACATAAATAATTGACACTGCCCCAGAAATGCCGGAAACATGTCCATTTGCCCAGAAAATTTCTCCGGCATGGATACTGGGCTTTTCCTCACAGGAGGGGCAGGGGGAACAGCAGCAGGGCTTGATAAGCTGGAAACATTATTCAGCAATTGTGTTACCTGATTCTGAAGCGTCACATTGCTTTGCAGTAGCTGATTAATTTGCTGTTGCTGCTGCTCGACCAGGTTCTGCAGTTTTTTCGTATCCATCTTGATTTAAAGATGATTTGTTTTTTAGGCTTGAAAGCAAAAAATGTAATGTCTCACCTATAAGCTCAGATGAGCAGACAAAGTTTCAAAACTCAAGATATTCAAACGTAAAACAACACCGAATTCAAAGGAATAAATTAACACAGTTGTCCAGTCTTTTGGCAGACTTCCGGACTCTGTCAGGCTGAACGGAAATTAATCAGTTTTTGGCAGACTTCCCGGACTCTGTCAGGCAAAACAGAAATTATCTGGTTTCACAAAGACGCTGCAAACGTATTCCTCTCCACTGGTCACACGCAGCAGATGATTTATAAGTCCATCTTACCTGAAAGATGGTTTGTTTGGGGCCAGGAACAATAATGTTATGTCCCCTCTTGGAAATTCAAATGAACAAACGGAAAGCAGACATTTCACAATCAAATCAAACTAAAGGGAGTAACGTCCTCATTCAAAACTGCAGGCAAAACTGTTAGGACTTCCTTTTGAAATTCAAACAGTCATTTTGTTCCTGGCGAAAGGCACTAGCTCAGCTGTGTCCTTTTATACCCATTAAGGCAACGTGCTAATTAACTGGCTTGCCCATCAGATTAACGTTTCCTGGTTCTGACGTCAATCCACGATCCTAACAGTCATCAGATTCAAAGTTCCTAACAGGATTGGTCCTTCCAA